>NC_134690.1:43030444-43047944 GCF_050947455.1 Rhinoderma darwinii | reverse complement strand
TAGATAGATAGATGATAGATAGATAGATAGATAGATAGATAGATAGATAGATAGATAGATAGATAGATAGATAGATAGATAGATAGATAGATAGATAGATAGATAGATAGATAGATAGATAGATAGATAGATAGATAGATGATAGATAGATAGATAGATAGATAGATAGATAGATAGATAGATAGATAGATAGATAGATAGATAGATAGATAGATAGATAGATAGATAGATGATAGATAGATAGATAGATAGATAGATAGATAGATAGATAGATAGATAGATAGATAGATAGATAGATAGATAGATAGATAGATAGATAGAAGCTACTTACACTGACGTTTGCGCACATGTATTGGCTTCAGGATGCACTTTCTATCTAACGCCACGTTCTTTGGAGGATACAAGAACAGCCCCACGTCTATACATATCATTTACATGACACAATAACACTACATCCTCCTAGAAAATAATGAGGTCGGATCCGCGTCTTCTTCCAGTGTCTGTATCACAACTCTGCTCTGAATCCACAATTAGTGTTAATTATTTGTTCATTGTCCTTTGGACTCCTCTGCACAGTTATGTGATGATCACAGCCCATTACCAGAAGGATCCCCCCTTGTCATGATACTGGGGGGAGGGTGGGGGTAGTTGTATATTGGGAGGGTCAATTATGTAACCTCTGCTACATCAAGGGTATGTGGAGTCCAGGCCCAGGATAGACAGTCCCCATGAAACCTGTAATAAAGTCTAATCCCTGCAGATAAGCAATTGTCATGCTGTACAATGCTGATGAATTGCTGCCAGGACCTGAATGGGAGACTCTCCTTTATTTATGGGGGAGATAAGGAGGACTCTTCATCCAGAAAAAGTTGTTTACTGAGCTCACAATTTAAGTGCAGCCGCATTAGACGTCCCTTGTTTTCTTTTAATTATTTACATATATTCTTAGTGGACAAATAAACACTTAGAAGCAGACGGGTGGGGGAGGGGTGAAATAAAGGGAAAGGACACCTTGACATAACCCTCTCCTCAAGTCACCAGACATTTCATATCATTTTTAGCCTTTTTATATGAACGTCATACGCGGGAGGGGGGGGGGAAGGAGCAGACCCATGAGCTCATGAGTATATTACAACCTGCTTTAACTAGCAGGATCGGAAGTAACTCCGATCCAGGACGTTTAACTGTTTAGATGTTATGGTCGATGGCCACGGCAGTATCTAAACGGTTATATAGAGAAGGGGTCCTCTGTCAAGCCATCAGCCATCCTGCGACACGATCAGGGGGTCCCGATTGTTTGTCTTGGCAGAAGGTGGCCAAATGAAGGGCCCCAGGTCTGCCATCTTGGTCCTCCTATTAAGCCCTGCCATAGGAAAAATGCACAATACACTATAAAACATAGTATTGCAGTCTATTGTGCAAGTGATCTAACGATCCCATGTTCAAGTTCCCTAGTGGGACTAAAAAAAAAATGTACAAATAAGTTTAAGAAACTTTTTAAGACTATACAAAAAAATATTTAAAACAAAATAATAAAAAGTGATCAAAAAGTAATATTTACCCCAAAATGGTATCAAACGACAACTTGCCCTGCAAAAAAAAACAAGCCCTTACACCGCTCCATCAACTAAAAAATAAGAAAGAATACGACAACATAAAACAAGTTGTTTTGATTTAGTAAAAGTAGTAAAAAAAACAACTTTATAAATTTGGTATTTCCGTAATCGTATTTTCACGCAAAAGAAAGTTAATTTTTACAGTGCGGGGATCATAAAAACAAAACCTAAAAAACAATGGAGGAATTGCTGATTTTTTTCGTTTCTAGCCCACAGTAAAAAAAAAAACATTTTCAGTACATTATATAGTAAAATACAAGGTGCTGTTAAAAACTGCAACTCGTCCTGCAAAATTAAAGCTTTCATATGGCTATGTCGAAGGAAAAAGAAAACAGTTATGACTCCTGGAAGGAGAGGAGGAAAAAATAAAAACTGGCTGTGGGGGAAGGGGGGAAGGAGTAAAATGGTGAAAGCACTATAACTTAATCAGCGACCACCCCTCTAATGTCCATGGGGACATCCAAACACTTAAAGGGGGTATTTCCAAAATCTAAGTTATCACATATCTGCGCTGGCTCCCTTCCCCTGCTTGTGTTTCTGAAGCACCCGGGCCCTGCAGCTGCCTTTCCACCCTGGCGCTCCTTCTCTGCTCTCGACGTAACTATCACTGCAGCAGCCATAGCGGCTGCTAGCAGCATCACAGGGATGGGCCCCCACATGCCTGGTGGTTCCGCTATGGCTCCTACACTGGTGGCGATGCTACATTCAATAGTATCCGTAGGACGCAGATACTACTTGTATACTATATACAAGGGGGGCTGTGTGTGGCGCCCTGGGGAGGAGGGACATTATACTGTGGGAGGCACTAAAGGGACATTATATTGTGTAGAGACACTACAGGGGGCATTATACTGTGTGTGGCACTTAGGGGGCATTATACTGTGTGTGGCACTTAGGGGGCATTATACTGTGTGGGCACACTTAGAGGACAAAATACTTTGTCCTTAAAGCGGTTATAATATATTATATTATTACATATTATTATTATTATACTATATGGGGCACCGAAAGAAAATTTTGCACGAGGCGCCATCTATCCTAAGGCCGGCCTTAGATAGATATGAGATAGATAGATAGATAGATAGATAGATAGATAGATAGATAGATAGATAGATAGATAGATAGATAGATAGATAGATAGATAGATAGATAGATAGATGGATGGATGGATGGATGGATGGATGGATGGATGGATGGATGGATGGATGGATGGATGGATGGATGGATGGATGGATGGATGGATGGATGGATAGATAGATAGATAGATAGATAGATAGATAGATAGATAGATAGATAGATAGATAGATAGATAGATAGATAGATAGATAGATAGATAGATAGATAGATAGATAGATAATACAGAACCCATCTCAACAATGTGACTAGGATGGCTTTGATGCTGTTAATTACTGTCAGAGGGACATTTGTGTCATAAGTATTTAAAATGTCTCACGACTCATGATAAATGTCTCTCATATGATACTTTTATGGGACAGCCAGAAGCTCTACACCGGCTCTGACCTGCCATACATTGTCTCCACTTGTCAGACAGATTAATATGTTGCGCAGCTTCTTCTACCCGGCCACGCCCATGTCACGCAGCTTCATAAACTGTCTCTGCTATGGAATAAATATGGTGCATTCACCTGTATCATTTCTGGACCTCCTGACCCAATTTCTGATAAAACGGTCCCAACGCACTCACATTATAACTTTGTGATACGGTTAAGGGCGGGTTCACATATATCAGTTGCGTCCGACAAGTGTCTGCATGCAACGTTCTTCTGTCATACGAACGTAGCCATTCGGTGTAAACTAATTCCATAAACAACCCAATAGAGGAGCATGGGATCAGTTCTGGCATCAGTTTCCCTACGGTGTTTCTTTACCACGCCGACGTAAAACTACGCAGGATCGCCTGATATATACGGGAAAGGGGCCTAAGTGACTAAAAGACGTCATTATGAATTCACTTTTTCATATCTTTGACTTTAGGACTGTAATTACGACAGCATTTAGGGTCTGTATTATAGATGAAACATCCAGGGTTCTATGGATGGTTCGGATTACGACAAATTTAACTAATGTTGCACGCCATCTATTAACCTCTTGCCCTAGCAGCAATTTTTCGTATGCAACTTTTATGAGTTTCTCTATGCCCACATGTCCTGTAACTTTTCAGGGGTACTTGAACTACTAGTCCCAGCATGCTTAGTCGTCCTGTAGCTTTTTAGGGAAAATTGCACTACTAGTCCCAACATGCTCAGCGGTCCTGTTACTTTTCAGGGGTACTTGAACTAATGATCCCACATGCTCAGTGGTCCTGTAGCTTTTCAGTGCAGGCTTGAACTACTAGTCCCAGAATGCTGAGACGTCCTGTAGCTCTACAGGGGGAAATGAACTACTAGTCCCAGAATGCTCAGACGTCCTGTAGCTCTACAGGGGGAAATGAACTACTAGTCCCAGAATGCTCAGACGTCGTGTAGCTTTACAGGGGGAAATGAACTACTGGTCTTAACATGCTCAGACGTCCTGAAGACTTTGTGGTTCTTCATGTCCTGGCAGCCTCCAATTGGCGCTACATGCTTAAAATTGTAATTCCACATATTTGCCAGGAACTGGGATCAAGCTGTGTAGTATTCTACATATTTTACTGTCCATGTCAGGTCAAAAGTGCTATTGACTCATTTATTTCAAAGCTTCTTTTGGGGTGAATAAACACGTCTGACGTGAGACAGCTGCGACAAAGAACGTCCAATCCACATCAATTTCAGCTGATAAACGTCCACATCTGTAGCACTGCCACTATGGAGCTTCCAGTCTGTTTCCTGCACTTTCCCCATTCACTTTGTGAAGACGAACCTTTTGTCAGTGTTTATTTAATTTGATTTTCACACTTTTGGGAATCTGATATAACCTGGTAAAGTAAAATCTGCTGCTTCCTTGTGTCAGGACCGGGTCAGTTCACTCAGACGTGTCCTCCCTGAAAACAAGCTTGTGGATTCTGCACTGATCTACTTATCTCTTTCCTGAGTGCGGCTATTAACGGGTTTTTGCGAGAGTTGAAGAATCTAAATAGGCAGCAGGAAATGTTCTGAAATCGAAAAACAATCTATAATCGCCTATCCCATCCCCCGCTGCTCCAGCACCGATGCATCGGTAAACCCTGACGGTCTTTGTTTATTTTCCTGTAGCGATTACATGCCGCTTATTCCCATGACCGCACCAGTCAATCACTGGCCTTAGCGGTGAAGCTAGCGTGTACATGACCGCTGATACCAGTGATTGGCTGCAGCGGTCATGGGAATGTACGGCACGTCATCGCTCTAGGAAGGTGTACAAAAACCGACGGGGATCACTGGAGCATCAGCGCTGGAGCCACAGGGGATTCAAAGAGGTTCTGTCACCAGTTTATAACTGCCCTATCCCCTACCTAATCTAATAGGGGCTTTAATGTAGATAACAACAGTTTTGTTTTGTTTTGTTTTGTTTTAAAACGTTTATTTTTGACCAAGTTATGATTATTCGTAGTTTTATGCTAATTTGTTCTAAATGCCCAACTGGACTTTTTTTTACCCTTGACCAATCAGCGTCATACACTTCTCTCCATTCAAGTCCAGCTTGTTTCACAGCACAGCGTGATCTCGCGAGATCACGCTGTGACGGAACTTTCTCCCGCAGGTCCTTCACCGGAGCAACGGGAGAGTCAACAGACATCGCCTCCAGCAGTGCCAGGACGTTTATCTGAATCTGCGATGTCTGTTTAGTCTTTCACGGCTCCGGTGAAGGACCTGCGGGAGGAAGTCACATCACAGCGTGATCTCACTGACGCCCACTTGTTGAAAAGTAAAAAAACGCCCACTTGGGCATTAAGAACTAATTTGCATAAAACGAAAAATGATCAGAACTTTGTCAATAATAAACGTTTAAAAAAACAAACAAAAAAAAACTGTTGTTATTCTACAATACTATCAGATTAGGCAGGAGATGGGGCACTTATAAACTGGTGACAGAGCCTCTTTAACATGTCAGTATAGTTCTTTTTTTTTTTACTATATAACAGTTCCTGCATCAATTGTAATTTCTTAAACTCTTGAACAGCCACTTGACCCTCTGCTACATTAGGTTGGTGTGAAAATATCTGATCAATTATCTGAGGCCCATACAGACAAATGGTCGGGGACTTCTTAACTGTGCCCCACATTGTTTATACCCCACCTTGCACCCCATAATGTGCATTAGATGGGCATCTGAGGTTTTGTTGGGGGTAATAATAACATTCAAATGCAGTATAAGGGGGGATTCACACGAGCGTGTATTCGGTCCGTGCGGGCCGCGTGGTTTTCACGCGGCACGCATGGACCAATACAAGTCTATGGGGCAGTACAGACAGTCCGTGCTTTTTGCGCAGCGTTTGTCTGCTGCGCAAAAAGCGCGACAGGTTCAATAACTCTGCGTATTTCGCGCATCACGCACCCATTGAAGTCAATGGGTGCGTGAAAATCACGCGCACCACACGGAAGCACTTCCGTGGGACGAGCGTGATTCGCGCAACAGCAGTGAAAAGGATGAATGAAAACCGAAAAGCACCACGTGCTTTTCTGTTTCCGAACATCCAAACGGAGTGTCTTTGCGATGAGCGAAGCCGGACAAGCGTACCGAACTTCACCGGGTTCGGCCAAACTCGTTTTGGCCGATCCCGGCAAAAAAATTATCGGTACGCGACGTCAGGAGATAGTCACTGTCCATGGTGCTGAAAGAGTTAAACTGTTTCAGCACCATGGACAGTGACTAGCGATCCCAAAATACATTAACCTGTAAAAAAAAAACCGAAGTTCTAACTTACCGATTACTCCTGTCTCCTTCCTGCAGTCCGACCTCCAGGGATGACACTTCAGTTCAAGTGACAGCTCCAGCCAATCACAGGCCAAGCACAGGCTGCAGCCAATCACAGGCTGCAGCGGTCACTTGGACTGCTGCGTCATCCAGGGAGGTGGGGCCCGATGTCAAGAGAGGCGCGTCACCAAGGACGCGTCACCAAGGACGCGTCACCAAGGCAACGGCCGGGAAGTTCTCGGTAAGTAGGAACTTTATCTTTTTTTTTTACAGGTTTTTCGCTGTTGTGTTCGGCATTCACTGTCGAGGGTGCTGAAAGATTTAGCTCTTTCAGCACCTTGGACAGTGACGGGCGTTGACAAGCCTCATCTCTATGATGCCGGCTGCGCGAAAATCACGCAGCCGCGCATCAGACACGCATGACACACGCAGCTGTCAAATGGTTTTTGCGCTCGCAAAACGCTGCGTTGTTTGCGCGCGCAAAAACGCAACGTTCGTGTGAATCTCCCCTAAGGATGTATGTACATGAGTTATTTTTTGGCAAAAATTGCATGATTTTGCCGCATTTATGACAATTGTGGCCAAAAACTACAGCAAAAAACACAGCCAAAAAACTACTCATGTAAATACACCTTTAAAATTATGTTATTCCTCTTTTAAAGCCCCTTTGTAGAAAAATAAAAGGGAATAGTATGGTCTTCGTGCATCCTTTCAGGCCCATACTATATATTTAGTTGGTCCCTAGAGAGGTGGACAGAAGATTTGCTGGGGCTTGTGAATTTGACATGCTTCATGTTTGCATATTATTGCCTATTAAATGGTGCCTACTCAGTGACTTGGAGAAAGTGGGTGGTAGCCAAAGGCTAGTTAGGGCCACTTTTTTGGACACATTAGCTTGGACCCTTGACTGCACTACCATCTGTACTGCTCTGATGGTGGCCCTGAGACTATGATTTCCGCTGGGGGCAGGACTTAAAGCCGAAAACGTTTCTTTCCGTTAATGTGAAAAGTTGCGCAAGAGTTGTGCAACTTCCTTAGTCCCCATTCACTTGCATTGGATGAAGTGACCAATGTTGCATGAAAAAGGAACTTTTTTGCATCACTGTAGGAATCAAGGTTGTGGGTGAACGCAAAAAATACGATCATGGCGATGTTTAGTGACGTTTGCATAGAGAAGAATTGAGGTTGCAGTAATTCCACAGTTTCCTCTTGACTCTTGCACGACCAAATGTTACTGTGTAGCCCTATGACTATTTTGATGCTCCCCACAGGATATTCCATAAGATATGCCATAAGTATCTGAGAGATGCATGTCCCAGCTCTGAGACCCGGAACCTATATCTAGAATGGGGATTACTCAACCCCCGTCCGGCTTAGCCGCCAATTCCAGCGGAGACTAAAGGGGATTTTATACAGGACGATTATCGGGCAGACGAGCATTAATATAACGCTGTAGGCAGGGGAACGATCAGCAGATGAACGAGCAAATGAGCTCGATCTTCTGCTGGTCGTATCGTTTTAAAAAAGTTAAATATTATCATTGTCGGCAGCACATCTCCTATGTAAACAGGGAGACGCAATGCCGACATGATAATAATGTATGGGATCGGAGTAATGACTACTCGTCCCCATACATAGCTCCGTGTGACAGGGGCAAGCGAGCGCCAATCAACAATGATCGGCGCTCGCTGCACCGGCTATTGTAAAAGGGCCTTAAAGGGAGAGGTGGCCACGCATTTGCGTGACTCTCTCCATTGTGTTCTATGGGAGTTACGGAAACAACCGAGCTTCAGTGGATATGCCATAAATGTCTGAGATGGGAATAACCCTTTAATTTAATGCATTCCTATGGAAGTTTTTGAAATTCTATACAGAAGCATATGGAGAAAAACACCAACAAATGTCTAGAGCATGCTGCGTATTTATAAAAATGCAATGACCCTAAGGCTGGGTTCACACGTGGCGGAATTTCACTTAAATTCCGCTGCGGACACTCCGCAGCGTTAATCCGCAGCGGTGCCGTTTGTCCATTGACTTACACTTTAATTTAGCAGTGTTCGTTTAGACGAGGCGTAAAATTCCGCTGCGGAGCATAGGCTGCGGAGCGGAATTTGGTGTCCGCAGCATGCTCTGTCTGTTGCGGAGCAGTGGCGGACTCATGGCGGAATTTCTCCATTGACTTCAATGGAGAGTCAAAATTCCGCAATGAAGTCCGCAGATCTTATGTGTGCTGCGGAGCGTATTGGTTTTACTACCATGACATTTCTTCATTCTGGCTGGACCTATGTATTTCTAGGTCTACAGCCAGACTGAGGAAGTCAATGGGGCTCCCGTAATGACGGGAGCGTTGCTAGGAGACGTCTGTAAATAGTCACTGTCCAGGGTGCTGAAAGAGTTAAGCGATCGGCAGTAACTGTTTCTGCACCCGGGACAGTGACTACCGATCTCAATATACATGTATCTGTAAAAAAACATATAAGTTCATACTTACCGAGAACTCCCTGCGTCTGTCTCCAGTCCGGCCTCCCAGGATGACGTTTCAGTGTAAGTGACGGCTGCAGCCAATCACAGGCCAAGCACAGGCTGCAGCGGTCACATGGACTGGCGCGTCATCCAGGGAGGTCGGGCTGGATGCCGAAAGAGGGACGCGTCACCAAGACAACGGCCGGTAAGTATGAAAATCGTTTACTTTCACTAGGGAAAGTGCTGTCCCTTCTCTCTATCCTGCACTGATAGGGAGAAGGGAAGCACTTTTCCCGCAGTCCGCAGCAGCTAGTCCGCATCAATGTACTGCACATTTTGTGCAGATCCGCAGCAGAATCTGCAACGCAGATTCTGTGCGGCATTGATGCGGACAGTTGCGGAGGAAATCCGCCACGTGTGGTCATGCCCTTAAAACACTACAAAAAGACCAAAAAACAAAATACTTTGTATGTAGAAAGTCTCATATTTTACTATAGATTTTAAACTAATACTTGGCTGTAGTGGTTTGGACCAAAAAAAACACATGAAAAAACACTGGGAGAAATGTCTCCCAAAAACGTGTCAAATGCTGTGTATGAAACTGGCCTAGCCAAGCAAAATGCACCAGAATTCGTAATTTTCGTGTATTAAAATTGTCTAGAAAAATGGCGAGGCTAAGAGAAGTTGTAAAATGCATCAAATTTTTGTAAAGACGTGCATTTTTGGTGTAAAATCGACAGCCATGAAGTGGTGAAAGAAAGGGAATTATGTATAAATTGTCTAGCGTGTGCTCTATTTTTATCCTACGACAATATTGATAAATCTCCGCATTACCATTACTAAAAGTCAACACAATGGGGCAGAATTACTTAGACTTGCGTTTCATACAGTCTTTAGCCAGACTTTGTTAGACTAAAATATGCCATATTTATTAAAAGGTGTGCGCCTCTCAATAAATTTGACTCATCTTTGGCTGTCCGTGCACCAGAAATTGAAATCGACACCTGCTATGAGCAGGTGCAGAATTTCTGGCATTAATTATTGTAAATCTGTTAGGGCACATTCAGACGTGGCAGAATTGCTGTTGAATTGACAGTCCGCAGTGGAATTCTGCAGCAGCCGTTTTTTACATTTGTTTCTAAACATTTTTAGGAAACTTAGCTCAGATGTTGCGGAAAATAACTGCGTGGAATTTAGGCTGTGGTGCAGATTTTTCCCTCCGCAGCATGCTCATTACATTGCGGAGAAGCGGAATTTCACTGCGGATTTCAGCCTTTGCAATGCAAAAACTGAAATCTGTGGCAAGTTCGCTGTGTTTTCTGCAACGTCTGAATTACCTGTCAAATATGCAAATGTCGGTGCAGATTCGTTGCGTAATTGCTTCGAATCTGCACCAACATTTGCGGGGGAAAAATTCTGCAAGGTCTGAACATGGTCTTAGACCAACGATGGCCCTGCCTTCTCTTGTCTAACCACACCCAGTTTTAAAAAGTAGTGATAGTGAAACGTTGCAAGTTTTAATGCAAATATGGCGTGCGCCAACATTTGTGACGTTTCTATCACAGATTTACATTATTTAAAAAATTAACCCCAATGGGGCAGATTTATTATTACTGTCTTAAAATTAGCTTAGAGTAGACCAGGCTGTGGTGCACTCTGTATGATAGATTTGGCGCACCTTGCTAGACATTTTAGACACTCTTCCTTACTCCATCACTTGGTTGGCTTATTTTACGCCAAGATTTTTGTGGAATTTGGGAACATTTAAGCCACGCCCATTTTCACAAAGCCACGCCCCTTTTTGACAATTTCCAAAACTATCTAGTGAGGCGTTAAAAGTGTCTAAAACAGATAATAATTCCGGCACAATGTTTTTGTTGAGCCAGAATTCTTTCGCATTTAGCTTAGTAAAATTTAACCCCCCTCCCCCAATGTGACTATTAACTGTGATTCAGACAGAACCATTTGAATATTTCTTTTTTATTGTACAAATCCAGTGACAAGTGGTAATTTGTATATCAGCATAAAGTGCCAAAACGACCAGAGAGCTATTGCGACAAAAAAAAATGCAAAAATAATTATTCAAAAAATTGAAATAAAATACAAAAGAAAATGCAAAATATTAAATAAAACTGGAATGTTATCTGTTTACACAAAGACAATAATTTGAGATTTGTTACAAGTTGTAAGAAAAGAAAATGTAAGAGGCCCCACTCCATTCCAGCATGCAGACTGAAGCAAAGCATTTATTACACACAGTGAGCCAAAAACATTCGGTACTTTTTTCTCTTTGTGTTAAAAAATCAACAACTTTCACTTTTTCACCAGAAAATAGAATTAACAATAAACAAATGGGAGGGGGGGGTGATAGTGACAATGCAATTACTGACTGTCTGAGAGACTCCTTCAAGATCAACATATCACAACAAAGTGTGAAAAACAGATGTACAGACGTTGCAAATATGGATGCAGAGTCCATAAATAAAATATCTCTGTTACGTGGAATATTTATTGTATAATCCTCCCAGTCAGTACTGCCGTGTGTATGAGCAGCAGCGTCTCAAGATGAGAAGGGGCCTCCGTTGAAAAAGTATGATGTTAGCACCCCCTCTTGGCACAGAGTCTGCCAGTGCCACCACGTCACTTTCTTCTTTGGATTTAATTCCGAGAAAAGCAAGTCTCATCCAAAAGGTCTTTTCCAAAAAGTTCCTTGTAACAGAGAAGTGTTCTGTCTTATGTACACGTTGACATAGTAAGAGTTAAATAGTTTTTAATATATATATTTAGAGTAGTCTTTAGGCATAGAGGGTTCAACACTTAATTTTTGAAGGTTTAAGTTCTTTAACTTGTGTATGAAGAGTTTTGTGTACGGCCAAAGTCCTTGACTGACAAAATCCTTTGCCACACTCCTGACACTTGAATGGTTTCTCTTTAGAGTGGATGTACCTGGAATATAAAAGATTGAATTCATTTGTTTTTGGTTGATCATTTACACCAGATTTATGGGGGCTTCTTATGTTTTTGGTAGGCCCTAAGACTACAAACCAGGAGAAATGTGTATATTTTGGGAAACCATGAGACTAAAACCCAGGATCTGTAAAGAACATGTTGACCAAGTGGGTCTTATGACTAGATCTTCTGAGGACTGAGAATGTTTTGGTGGCCATAAGATCTCACCCTAGGGCCACCAACCCCCTAACTCCACCTTGTGTAGGCTCTATGACTACAACCAAAAAGGACTACACCGTATTATCGGGGGCCTGGGGAGCATCCCATGAGCTTTGAGCAAATTCTGGTTGACCTTGAGGCTACCACATATGAGGACTGTACATGTTTGGGACCTATTTCCAGAACTTAAAGAGGCTCTGTCACCAGATTTTGCAACCCCTATCTCCTATTGCAGCAGATCGGCGCTGCAATGTAGATAAGAGTAACGTTTTTGTTTTTTTTTTTAAAAACGAGCATTTTTGGCCAAGTTATGACCATTTTTATATTTATGCAAATTAGGCTTTCTAAAGTACAACTGGGCGTGTTTAAAGTTATGTACAAGAGAGATCACGCTGTGACGTCACTTTATGCCCCAGGTCCTGCATCGTGTCGGACGAGCGAGGACACATCGGCACCAGAGGCTACATTTGATTCTGCAGCAGCATCGGCGTTTGCAGGTAAGTCGATGTAGCTACTTACCTGCAAACGCTGATGCTGCTGCAGAATCAACTGTAGCCTCTGGTGCCGATGTGTCCTCCTCGCTCGTCCGTGTAGGATGCAGGACCTGGGGCAGGAAGTGACGTCACAGCGTGATCTCTGGAGAACACGCTGTGTGTCTGTGCACTGCCAGAAGCTGGGTGGTAACGAAGAGAAGTGGATGATGCTGATTCGTCAGCATCATACACTCCTAGTCACAACGCCCAGCTAGTAAAAGAAGTAAAAACGCCCAGATGTACACACACAATACACGCCCACTTGTACATAACTTTAAACACGCCCAGTTGTACTTTAGAAAGCCTCATTTGCATATATATAAAAATGGTCATAACTTGGCCAAAAATGCTCGTTTTTAAAAAAATAAAACGTTACTCTTATCTACATTGCATCGCCGATCTGCTGCAATAGGAGATAGGGGTTGCGAAATCTGGTGACAGAGCCTCTTTAAGAGCCCCTGCGACAACCTGTGAGGGCTATGTGTGGTCAAGAAGGACCTGAAACTACAAACTAATGAGGACTGAATGTTTTGACGCAGTCTGATACAACATCTTATGGTAGTGAGTTTATAGGGACATCTGAGAGTACAACCCCCTCTTGACTGTAAGAGAAACCTGTGTCTACAACTCCTCACGACTTTGTATGTTATATGATATACATCTTGAGATGTTCTGGTACTACATATTCCAACATGACATATTTGAGTTTGAAGTATAGCTGGACATGCTGGGATTTGCTGTATCTTCCAAACCGTTGGACAGTATTGGGCTCCAAACATTTGGTCTATATTAAGAATAGCAGAGATAGAACAATATGACTTGTATATCTTGGGGTTATTACTCATGAAATATGAAGCCTGTGTGTCTTTAGCATATCTTAAGTTGTTTTTAGACATCTCTGTATGTGTGAAAGATGTATGGAATTTGAAAGCACTGCAGACCATTGCTATGGTATTTATCTCACACCTAAGTAATAACTAATATATCACATATTTATAGTTATATACATATGTTTGTAATAACTCGAAATGTAATTGAATTCTTACCTGTGGTCTCTCAGATGGTCTTGTCTTCTAAACGCCTTATGGCAAATGTCACAAGTGTAGGGTCTTTCGTCTGTGTGGGTTCTTTCGTGGATCAATAGATTATAGGACTTGGTAAAATGTCTCCCACAAAATTTACACACAAATTCTTTTTTGGTTTTAGATGGTAGTCTCCCACGCGTGGGTTTCTTCTCAGGAGCAAGCTTGGTGACATCTAGGAGAGCACCCATACTTGGAGAACCTTGCCCATCCAGTTGACCAAGCTTATAAGGGTCTTCTTGTGTTGCAGCAACAGCTAAGTTGGCAAAGTCAAATCTCGGTTTGGTTTTAGTGGTAAAACCTGTAGAATCATGTTTGGGGTGGATCACATGAGGAAAAAGGGGGAAGCCTGGGATCTGAAACCTTGTGTCTATCAAGCTGGAAGCTCCTGGTACTTTGGAGAAGGAAGATCTGGGTAGGTGTAATGTTGGGTATCCCAATGTCCACTGGTGAAGATGAACTGCATGCAGGGCGCTGAAACCATACAGGTTGGGGATGTGGTCAGCAGGCACTGGAAGACCATTGAAGGCTTGAAGGAAGGAGTAGTTGGTCAACTGCAGAGATGGATGGATGGGCACTGGAGCTGGTAGAGTCTTGCTCGCCATTATGGTAACCTCCAAATTAATGTGATTTCCCAGCGGATGGGCTGGTAGAAGACTGTGGACAATAAACAGAATTAGTTAATAATACAAACACTAGAGAAATAAAAATATACATGAATATCAAATAAGAAAGTAAGTCAATAATACAAAAATGCTATAGGTTCTTTAACTAATGGGATTAAAAGATATTAGAAAAATGTAATTGGATTCAATTTAATCCAGGAATTTTACTTCTTCCAGAGCTAGGCTTTCATTCAGATTCAGTTTGCTTCCCTAGCCCTGTATCTAAATACCCTGAGTAAGGCAGAGGGGCATCTGCCCCTGTGTTGTGGCAGATGCCCACCAGCCCCCTCCCCTCCAGCTACTACACTGTAAGAAATGTAATAGTACTGTACAATCATAGGGAATATGTCACCAAAACTGCTGGTCCTTGTAGTACTGTACTAGCATACAAATAAAGGTTTATCCATGTCTACATTATGTAAAGTAATCAATTTGTATTTATTTATTTATTTATTTATTTATATATTTTGGGATCATTTCCAAATCTAATATTCTACTGCAAGTCTTTAGACTATGAGGCTTATAGTCCTTGAAATATTACAAACATACATATGATGAGACTGTGGCATAGAATCATGTTATTGGATTATATATGTGTTTGAAATAAAATTGTGACTGATGTGAGTGAGCTTTGTACAGCGCTGCAGAATATGTTAATACTAAATCAGCAGCAGGAGATAAAGAGAAACTAAAGAAAAATATAAGTTAAGAAATGTGTGCACTGGAAGTGAAGTTTGTAGTAGGAACATAGCTAGTGACAATCTTTCTAAGGTCTTCGCTATTCTATAAACTAGATTAGATAAATAGATTAGATAGATAGATAGATAGATAGATAGATAGATAGATAGATAGATAGATAGATAGATAGATAGATAGATAGATAGATAGATAGATAGATAGATAGATAGATAGATAGATAGATAGATAGATAGATAGATAGATAGATAGATAGATAGATAGATAGATAGATAGATAGATGATAGATAGATTCTACAGAGTTAGATTTATGTATACTGCAAAGTAACATAGGTATACTGAGGTGGTGGCATAATACAATGTCATGTAAAAGACATTATGACTGGCATGCACATACAATATTCCAGTACATCTTTTGCTGGGGCTGCTGGCACTACCAGATACATAACTTTACCCATAAATTCTAAGTATTTTTTTTTTCTTATTACAATGACTTGCAGCAGGTGCAGCTCAGCACAATACACCTGACATTATATTGAAACTTCAGATTCCTGGGTGTTCATGTTATTGCAGGTTGTTCAGTTTCTCTTACCTATTGATCCAGTGATCGTTGAACTGTAGGGATCGCAGTTGTTAATAGATCGAGCTGACGTTATCTAGAAGAAGAAGAAATAAAGAAATGAAGGTTTGTCGGCTGCTCCAAGATTTATGGAGAATTCTCTATCGAATAATTTTAACATTCATATTACATAATAAATTCCTAACCATCTGAAAATTAGATCTCCTATCTATCTATCTATCTATCTATCTATCTATCTATCTATCTATCTATCTATCTATCTATCTATCTATCTATCTATCTATCTATCTATCTATCTATCTCTGAGTAGTTCGATTAATTAATTAACTATAATGCAACAATAACTAAGAATTATAAAGCAATAAATTAAGGAACATTATAAGACATTTTTACACACATTCTAGTGCAGATTTCCTACATGTGCATCCGCAGTTACTTGTTTTGCAGAGCGCTTATGTTCCCTTTTACACACTAATATCCTAAACCATGTTCTCTCCTTGAATTGCAGATAATTTCTCAAACAGACAAGATATATTAATTTAATCTGTGCCATTATATTGATTGCGTTAAACATACATATATGTAGCAGGGCTGAGTTTGTTATGTGGTTTTCAACAAGACGGCAAGTAAAGCTACATATCACAGTGGACGAATAACTCAGCCGAAACGTTTTCTTAATAACTTCATGTATATGAGGATAACAAGGGCCAAAAACATCACAGGCAACAAGGAGAGATCGATGGGTGAATGCAAATAATGATCACCCCGGCGGGTTCATTACCGGGTATTTAAATAATTGTATAGTAAATACAGTGGTGTATATTAGTATTAACCTATGCATATTCAAGTCATTTCCATTCCAATCAAAAGTAATCTCTTTAAAATAAATTTGGCCTTAAAGGTAGATAGAGATAGATAGATAGATAGATAGATAGATAGATAGATAGATAGATAGATAGATAGATAGATAGATAGATAGATAGATAGATAGATAGATAGATAGATAGATAGATAGATAGATAGATAGATAAGATTTATTTTTATATACCATAATGTTCTATCTCAAAACTATCTATAGATGTATGTATCATTTAAAACAGATGTAGCAGAGCTGACTTTTGTCATTTGGCACAATGTTTTACTGATATCATGGGGCCACAAACATCATATGATATAATAGTTCGATGTGTCCATAGATGTAACAATTGTCTAAAGGTGTGACTATGCCTCAAACCAGTAATAGAAACAGATCTATCAAAATCCTATAAATATTTATCAGTCTTTTTACATTTGGATTAATCCTTCATCTTCTGTTGTGTAATTTTATTAGTTAATGATATTTTCCTGTGATACTTGCAATAGGAGTCTGCAGTCAAACATGGTCAGAATTATTAAATTATTCATGTACTAATAATGATTGTGTATATAGAATAATAAATCAATACATACACATAGAAATACATACAAATATTGTATCATATAATTATTTTCCCCAGTAGAATATAATCCTGGATTCTATCATCTCCTCTCCACTGTACATAAGTTTTCTTAAAGGATTTTCCGCTACAATGGGGTTGAGAACAATAATGGAGATCAGGTCCCTTGAGCACTGACATAGAACCAGCTCTGCCAAGATAAATCTCCCCTGAAAACTGAGCCCATCAACTTCAGGGGGAACATCTATCATGAGCCCCAACTCCCTGGTTATAGTGCTCAGCTATTCTGGAAACAATATATATACATTGTATCTCAGATTTTCACTTTCTTTGTGTAAACTTTATACAAAGAAATATAAATCTCAGGGAAAACTAAAATATCAATGACAGGAGAGTCAGCTCTGTACAGTGCAGTCCTCCTGACC
>NC_134690.1:40635718-40640718 GCF_050947455.1 Rhinoderma darwinii | reverse complement strand
AATGTATATAAGTGTCCTGCATATAATGTATATAAGTGTCCTGCATATAATGTATATAAGTGTCCCGCATATAATGTATATAAGTGTCCTGCATATAATGTATATAAGTGTCCTGCATATAATGTATATAAGTGTCCCGCATATAATGTATATAAGTGTCCCGCATATAATGTATATAAGTGTCCTGCATATAATGTATATAAGTGTCCTGCATATAATGTATATAAGTGTCCCGCATATAATGTATATAAGTGTCCTGCATATAATGTATATAAGTGTCCTGCATATAATGTATATAAGTGTCCCGCATATAATGTATATAAGTGTCCTGCATATAATGTATATAAGTGTCCCGTATATAATGTATATAAGTGTCCCGCATATAATGTATATAAGTGTCCTGCATATAATGTATATAAGTGTCCTGCATATAATGTATATAAGTGTCCCGCATATAATGTATATAAGTGTCCTGCATATAATGTATATAAGTGTCCTGCATATAATGTATATAAGTGTCCTGCATATAATGTATATAAGTGTCCCGCATATAATGTATAGAAGTGTCCTGCATGTAATGTATATAAGTGTCCTGCATATAATGTATATTAGTGTCCCGCATATAATGTATAGAAGTGTCCTGCATATAATGTATATAAGTGTCCTGCATATAATGTATATAAGTGTCCTGCATATAATGTATATAAGTGTCCTGCATATAATGTATATAAGTGTCCTGCATATCATGTATATAAGTGTCCTGCATATAATGTATATAAGTGTCCCGCATATAATGTATATAAGTGTCCCGCATATAATGTATAGAAGTGTCCTGCATATAATGTATATAAGTGTCCCGCATATAATGTATATAAGTGTCCCGCATATAATGTATAGAAGTGTCCCGCATATAATGTATATAAGTGTCCCGCATATAATATATAGAAGTGTCCCGCATATAATGCATATAAGTGTCTTGCATATAATGTATATAAGTCTCCTGCATATAATGTATATAAGTGTCCCGCATATAATGTATATAAGTGTCCGGCATATAATGTATATAAGTGTCCTGCATATAATGTATATAAGTGTCCCGCATATAATGTATATAAGTGTCCCGCATATAATGTATATAAGTGTCCCGCATATAATGTATATAAGTGTCCCGCATATAATGTATATAAGTGTCCTGCATATAATGTATATAAGTGTCCTGCATATAATGTATATAAGTGTCCTGCATATAATGTATATAAGTGTCCCGCATATAATGTATATAAGTGTCCTGCATATAATGTATATAAGTGTCCTGCATATAATGTATATAAGTGTCCCGCATATAATGTATATAAGTGTCCTGCATATAATGTATATAAGTGTCCCGCATATAATGTATATAAGTGTCCCGCATATAATGTATATAAGTGTCCCGCATATAATGTATATAAGTGTCCTGCATATAATGTATATAAGTGTCCTGCATATAATGTATATAAGTGTCCTGCATATAATGTATATAAGTGTACCGCATATAATGTATATAAGTGTCCTGCATATAATGTATATAAGTGTCCCGCATATAATGTATATAAGTGTCCCGCATATAATGTATATAAGTGTCCCGCATATAATGTATATAAGTGTCCCGCATATAATGTATATAATTGTCCCGCATATAATGTATATAAGTGTCCTGCATATAATGTATATAAGTATCCTGCACATAATGTATATAAGTGTCCTGCCTATAATGTATATAAGTGTCCCGCATATAATGTATATAAGTGTCCTGCATATAATGTATAGAAGTGTCCCGCATATAATGTATAGAAGTGTCCTGCATATAATGTATAGAAGTGTCCCGCATATAATGTATATAAGTGTCCCGCATATAATGTATATAAGTGTCCTGCATATAATGTATATAAGTGTCCTGCCTATAATGTATATAAGTGTCCCGCATATAATGTATATAAGTGTCCTGCCTATAATGTATAGAAGTGTCCCGCATATAATGTATATATAAGTGTCCCGCATATAATGTATAGAAGTGTCCCGCATATAATGTATAGAAGTGTCCTGCATATAATGTATAGAAGTGTCCCGCATATAATGTATATAAGTGTCCCGCATATAATGTATATAAGTGTCCTGCATATAATGTATATAAGTGTCCTGCATATAATGTATAGAAGTGTCCCGCATATAATGTATATAAGTGTCCCGCATATAATGTATATAAGTGTCCTGCATATAATGTATATAAGTGTCCTGCATATAATGTATATAAGTGTCCCGCATATAATGTATATAAGTGTCCTGCATATAATGTATATAAGTGTCCTGCATATAATGTATATAAGTGTCCTGCATATAATGTATATAAGTGTCCTGCACTTCTTTTGACGAGGCTGTATTTTTACGCGTTGTCGTTTGACAGCTGTCAAACGACGACGCGTAAATGACAGGTCGTCTGCACAGTACGTCGGCAAACCCATTCAAATGAATGGGCAGATGTTTGCCGACGTATTGTAGCCCTATTTTAAGACATAAAACGAGGCATAATACGCCTCGTTTACGCCTGAAAATAGGTCGTGTGAACCCAGCCTTATAGGCAAATAAACACGCACGCACGCACACACACACACGTATACATATAAACACACAAACACAGGAGGCATGCATACATATATATATACACACACACACACAGGAAGCATGTATGCATATAAACACACACACACTGGAGGCATGTGTACATATATATATATATATATATATATATATATACACATACACACACACACACACACACACACACACACACAGGAGGCATGTATGCATATAAACACACACACTGGAGGCATATATATATATATACACACACGCACACACACGCACACACACACACACACACACACACGAGGCATGTATACATATATTGTAATGGCGGAAGGAGGTGAAGGGAACAAGTGAGCCCTAATCTACCCACCGCCCTGTCCCTGCCTACTTGCAACGACCCGCCCTAGGCGACGGGGTACAACTTGGCGGCGGTCCCTACGCTGACTAAGTGCAAGGGGATACAAACAGGGAACAAGCAAGGGAAGGGGCAGTAGCCCACGGAACACCGTGAGGGAACGGAGTGGTGAACGAGCAGTCAGGATCAGGATGTAATGAAGTATACAAACGCAGAGCACGGAGCAGGAAGCAAGCCGGGGGCAGAGCGAAGCAGGATAAGCGGGAACTGAAGCAAGGCTGAAGCACGGCAGAAGCAGGCTGGAGCAAGGCAGCAGTGGGGCCAGGAAACCAAGAAGAGGCACAAGCAATGAGGAAGAGAAAACGGCAGGTATAAATGGACAGGGGGCGGAGCTAACTCCGACTGACCAGGCCGCGATAGGCTCTCCCACTCCTGAGCCTACCACCCTGATTGGTGGGAGCCGGTGTCAGTCTAAGAGGTCTGGCCTCAGGTGTCGATTGATTAATCCTGGGAGTATCCACAGACGTAGTGCCTGGCAGATCCTTTACAGTACTCCCCCTTTTATGAGGGGCCACCGGACCCTTACTAAGAGGATCCCGGTTTAGTGGGGAAGAGAAGGTGGAACCTCCTGACCAATACCCCAGCGTGAACATCTCGAGCAGGTACCCAAGTCCTCTCCTCCGGCCCGTATCCTCTCCAATAGACCAGGTACTGGAGGGATCTCTGGATCATCCTACTGTCCACGATCTTGGCCACCTCGAATTCCACCCCCTCAGGGGTGAGAACGGGAACAGGAGGTTTCCTCGAGGGGGACCAGGACGGGAAGCAGCGTTTAAGGAGGGAGGAATGAAAGACGTCGTGTATGCGAAAGGATGGGGGCAGCTCCAGACGGAAGGATACAGGGTTGAGGACTTCAATGACCTTATAAGGCCCAATAAATCGGGGAGAAAACTTCCTAGACGGGACCTTAAGGCGCAAGTTCCTAGATGACAACCACACCAGATCCCCGACGACAAACCGGGGGTTAGCAGAACGTCTTCTATCAGCCTGAATCTTTTGTACGCTCTGGGACGCCTCTAGGTTCTTCTGAACCTGGGCCCAGACTGTGCACAGTTCCCGATGAACGTCCTCTACCTCGGGATTATTGGAACAACCAGGAGAAACGGAGGAGAACCGTGGATTAAACCCAAAATTACAGAAAAACGGGGAGACCCCTGACGAGTTACTGCCCCGGTTATTCAGGGAAAATTCGGCGAGGAAAAGGAATGAGACCCAATCAAATTGACAGTCAGAGATGAAACACCTTAAATATTGTTCCAGGGATTGATTAGTCCTTTCCGTTTGGCCATTAGTTTCGGGATGGAAGGCGGAGGAGAAGGACAGATCAATCTCCAACTTTTTACAAAAAGCTCTCCAAAATAAGGAGGGCGGGTCGTTCCACCGAGAAGCTACGCACCACTTTCTAAAATCAGAACAGTATTGCTCAACAGGTCTCCTACCCTGACGTAAGGTCACCAGCTGACTCTCGGCTAAGGCAGTCCTGTCAGTCTCGTCGTAAATGAGTCCGAGGGCAGAGAAAAAACGATCAACGGAGGAAAGTTCAGGGGCGTCAGGAGCCAAGGAGAAGGCCCACTCTTGGGGCCCTTCCTGTAGTCGGGATATAATGATTCCCACCCGCTGGTTCTCGGAACCTGAGGAGTGAGGTTTTAGACGGAAGTAAAGTCTGCAACTCTCCCGGAAGGAGAGAAAAGTCTTACGGTCCCCTGAGAACCGGTCAGGTAACTTGAGGTCAGGTTCTAGAGGTGAGGTGAGGGGTACTACTATGGCAGCGTCAGACTGGTTGACCCTCTGAGCCAGGGCCTGGACCTGTAGGGAGAGGCCCTGCATCTGCTGGGTCAGGGTCTCAAGGGGGTCCATGATAGCGTCAGCGTAGGAGAAATGGTAGACTAGGTATAGGCTTGTGATTATGTAATGGCGGAAGGAGGTGAAGGGAACAAGTGAGCCCTAATCTACCCACCGC
>NC_134690.1:40570718-40630718 GCF_050947455.1 Rhinoderma darwinii | reverse complement strand
CTCTGGTAGTGCCACACAGCCCCCCCTTCCCAGGTAGTGCCAGACAGCCCCCCTCCCCATTAGTGCCAGACAGCCCCACCTTCCAGGTAGTGCCACACAGCCCCCCTTCTAGGTAGTGCCACACAGCCCCCACCTCCCAGGTAGCGCCACACAGAGGTGGGACCCGCATCTATCTGACATTTATGACATTCTGTGGATATTTCATAAATGTCCCTCGTGGGAAAAAACGTTTAAGGCTCAGAGTCCATTTTTCAAATCTGACGTGTCAGTTTATGTGGTAATAACTTTGGAATGCCTTTATTAATCCAAGCGATTCTGAGATTGTTTTCTCGTGCCATGTTGTACTTTATGTTAGTGGGAAATTTTGGTCGATACATTCAGTGTTTATATGTCAAAAATAGCAAAATTTAGAATTTAAATGTATCTTTGTAAGGCAGATAGTAATACCACACAAGATGTTTACTAGTTCACATATCCCATATGTCTACTTTGTTTGCATAGTTTTTTGAACATCCCCTTATTTTTCTAGGATGTTACAAGGCTGAGAACATAAACAGCAATTTCTTATACTTTCAAGAAAATTTCAAAAGCCATTTTTTTTATGGACCAGTTCAGTTGTGAATTGGCTTTGAAGGCCTTATATATTAGAAACACCCATAAACACCCCATTTTAAAAACTGCACCTTCAAAGTATTCAAAACAGCATTTAGAAAGTTTCTTAACCCTTTAGGTGTTTTACAGGGATTAGAGCAAAGTAGAGGTGAAATTGACAAATTTCTTTATTTTTTTAAGAAAATTCCTATTATTCAATTTTTTTCTGTAACACAGAAGGTTTTGCCAGAGAAACACCACTCGATATTCATTGCCCAGATTCTTCAGTTTTTAGAAATATCCCACATGCGGTCCTAGTATGGTAATGGACTGAAATACAGGCCTCAGAAGCAAGGGATCACCTAGAGGATTTTGGGGCCTCCTTTTTATTAGATTATATTTTAGGCACCATGTCAGGTTTGACGAGGAATTGTAGTGCCAAAACAATGGAAACCCCCCAAAAGTGACCCCATTTGGCAAACTACACCCCTCAAGGAATTTATCGAGGGCTATAGTGAGCATTTAGACCATTCAAGTTTTTTGCTGCATTTAGTGGAATTAGGCTGTGAAATTGAAAATTACATATTTTTCAGATAAAACATGCACATTTTTAATTTTTACAAGGAATAAAGGAAAAAAAGCCATCAACATTTGAAAAGCAATTTCTCCCGATTGCGGCAATACACCATATGTGGTCATAAACTGTTGTTTGGACACACAGCAGGGCTCAGAAGAGAAGGAGCGCCATTTGGCTTTTGGAGCACAAATGTAGCTGGAATGGTTTTCAGGTGCTATGTCACATTTACAAAGCTCCTGAGGGACCAAAACAGTGGAAACCCCCCCCCCCCCAAAAGTGACCACATTTGGGAAATGACACCCCTTAAGTAACCTATCTAGGGTTAATGAGCATTGAGACCCCACATGTCTTTTGCAGAATTTATTGGAATTAGGCCCTGAAAATGATTATCAACATTTTTTCCACTAAAATAGTGATTTTTTTAAATTGTCACAAGAGATAAAGGGGAAAAAGCACACAAAATTTGTAACTTAATTTCTCCCGTGTACGGCAATACCCCATATGTGGCCATAAACTGCTGGTTGGACAAACGGCAGGGCTCAGAAAGGCAGGAGTGCTATTTGGCATGTAGATTTTGCTGGATAGTTTCTGGGCGCCATGTCGCCTTTGCAGAGCTTTTGAGGTACTAGTACAGGGGAAACCCCTTAAAAGTTACTCCATTTTGGGAAACTACGCCCCTTGAGGAATTAATTTAGCGGTGTAGTGAGCATCTACATCCCACAGGTTTTTCATACATTTAGAATTAGGCAGTGAAAATTAAAAATGTTAATTTTTCAAAAAATATGTCGTTTTAGCTCCCAATTTTACATTTTCACAAGGGATAATAGGAGAAAAACACCACACAATTTGTTGTTACTCAATTTCTTCAGAGTATGGCAATACCCCATGTGTGGCCCTAAACTGCTGTTTGGTCACATGACAGGGCTCAGGATGGAAATAGCGTCATTTGGCTGTTGGTGCGCAGATTTTGCTGGATTGGTGTTCGGGCACCATGTCGCATTTGCAAAGCCCCGGAGGTACCAGAGTCCAGTGGCAACACCCCAAAAGTGACCCCATTTTGTAAACTACATCACTAAAGGCATTTATAATTTTCCTGAACGTGCGCCAGAGCTCAGGAGTAAATGAGCACCATGCGCATTTAAGGACTATTTCGGTGATTTTTCACAGCATTGGCCCACAATTGCAGGGCTCTGTGGTCAAATAGTAAAACAAACCCACAAGAAGTGACCCCGTTTTGGAAACTACACCCCTTAAGGCATTTAAGGGGTGCAGTGAGTATTTTGACCCAAAAGGTGTTTTTTACAAAGAAAAAATAAAAATGCGCAGTGGATTTTCCACTGACATGCTATTTTAGTGCACAATATGTTGTGCCCAGCTTGTGCCGCTGAAGACAAATATCTCATAAACTGTTAAGTGGGTTCTCCCGGGTTTGGCGATGCCATATATCTGGCCGTAAACTGCGTTTTGTGCACACTGTAGTTTTCAGAAGAGAGGGAGCGGCATTTGGCTTTTTGAGCGCAGAATTTGCTTGGTAACACTTCTGTTTGGGGTTTCGCTGATATTTCAGTTTATAATGTGGGGGTATATATGTGCTGTGCGGGGTACATCAAGGCATAATAAGAGGATATAATAATTCAGTAAATAAATAATAAATTATAGATGTGTGTCCAGTGTCGCACTGATAAAAGTTGCCCGATCTTATCCGCTTTTGGAACACATTCTGCACCTTTTGTGTCGTAATATTCTGTGAGCCAGAACTATTTTACTTTTTCCATTGAGCTGTGTGAGGGTTCGGGACAATCGGCAGTTTTCATTAGTACCATTTGTGGTGCATGCAACTTTTTATTCTATGTCTTTAACCCCTTAAGGACGCAGCCTAGTTTGGGCCTTAAGGCTCAGAGCCTATTTTTTAAATCTGACATATTTCACTTTATGTGGTAATAACGTCGGAATGCTTAAACCTATCCAAGCGATTCTGAGATTGTTTTCTCGTGAGACATTGGGCTTTATGTTAGTGGTAAAATTTGGTCGATATATTCAGTGTTTATTTGTGAAAAATTGCAAAATTTAGAGAAAAATTTGAAAAAATAGAATTTTTCCGAATTTAAATGCATGTGCTTGTAAAACAAATGGTTATACCAGCCAAAATAGTTACTAGTTCACATTTCCCATATGTCTACTTTAGATCTGCACAGTTTTTAGAGCATTATTTTATTTTTCTTGGACGTTACAAGGCTTAGAACATGAACAGCAATTTCTCATATTTTTAAGAAAATTTCAAAAGCCTTTTTTTTAAGGTACCTGTTCAGTTCTGAAGAGGCTTTGAGGGGCCTATGTATTAGAAACCCCCATAAAACACCCCATTTTAAAAACTAGACCCCTCAAAGTATTCAAAATAGCATTTATAAAGTTTTTTTAACCCTTCAGGCATTTCACAGGAATTAAAGCAAAGTGGAGGTGAAATTTGCAAATGTAATTTTTCTTGCTGAATTTCAATTTTATTCTATTTTTTTTCTGTAACACAGAAGGTTTTACCAGAGAAACACTACTAAATATGTATTGTCCAGATTCTGCCGTTTTTAGAAATGTCCCACATGTGGCTCTAGTGTTCTCGTGGACTAAAACACAAGCCCCAGAAGCAAAGAAGCACCTAGTGCATTTTGGTGCTTCTTTTTTATTAGCATATATTTTAGGCAGCATGCCAGGTTTGGAGAGGTGTTGAGGTGCCAAAACAGTAGGAATCCCCCAAAACTGACCCCATTTTGGAAACTGCACCCCTCAAGGAATTCATTTATGGTTATTGTTACCATTTTGACCCCGTAGTTTTTTCACAGCGCGTATTTGAATTGGGCTGTGAAATTAAAAGAATGACAATTTTTCCAATAAGATGTCATTTTTGATCAGAATTTCTTATTTTCACAGGGAACAAAATGCCTAATTTTGTTGCCCAATTTGTCCTGAGTGCGGCAATACCCCATTTGTGGTGATAAACTGCCGTTTGGGCCCATGGGAGGGCTCAGAAGGAAAGGAGCGCTATGTGTTCTTAGGAGTCCAGATTTTGTTGGATTGGTTTTCGGGTGCCATGTCGCATTTGCAGAGCCTCAGAGGTATCAAAGCAATGGAAACCCACCAAAAGTGACCCCATTTTGGAAACTACTCCCCTCAAGGAATTCATTTATGGTTGTTGTGACCAATTAGACGCCACAGTTTTTTCACAGAATTTATTTGAATTGGGCTGTGAATTTAAAAAAATTAAATTTTTTCCAATAAGAGGTAGTTTTGGCAAAAAATTTCTTATTTTGACAAGAAATAAAATACCCCAATCTGTTGCCCAATTTGTCCTGAGTTCGGCAATACCCCATTTGTGGTGATAAACTGCCGTTTGGGCCCATGGGAGGCCTCAGAAGGAAAGGAGCGCTATGTGTTCTTTGGAGCCCAGATTTTGCTGGATTGGTTTTCGGGTGCCATGTTGCATTTGCAGAGCCCCAGAGGTATCAAAGCAATGGAAACCCACCAGAAGTCACCCCATTTTGGAAACTACACCCCTCAAAGAATTTATTTATGGTTGTTGTGACCATTTAGACCCCACAGTTTTTTCACAGAATTTATTTGAATTGGGCTGTGAATTAAAAAATAATTATTTTTTCCAATAAGAGGTAGTTTTGGCTCAAAATTTGTGGCAATACCCTATTTGTGGTGATCAACTGCCGTTTGGGTCCATGGGAGGGCTCAGAAGGAAAAGACCACCATGTGGCCTACTGGGAATTTTCTGGTGCTAAGTCATGTGTGCAGAAGCCCCTGAGGTATTAGTACAGTTGAAACCCCCGAGAAGTGACCCCGTTTTAAAAACGACACCCCTTAAGGAATTCATCTAGAGGTGTAGTGAGCATTTTGACCCCACAGGTATTGTGTAAAAGAAAATGCGCAGCAGATGGTGCAGAGTGAGATTTGCAATTTTCTATATATATGCCATGTCAGTGTCCGATATTTTGTGCCCAGCATGTGCCACCGGAGACATACACCCCATAAACTGTAATGTGGATTCTCCCGGGTACGGCAGTACCCTACATGTGGCTGTTATTAGCTGCCTGGGCACACGGCAGGGCTCAGAAGGAAAGGACCACCATTTGGCCTACTGAAGCTTTTCTGGTGCTAAGTCTTGTACGCAGAAGCCCCTAAGGTACCGGTACAGTTGAAACCCCCGAGAAGTGACCCTGTTTTAAAATCTACACCCCTTAAGGCATTCATCTAGAGGTGTAGTGAGCATTTTGACCCCACAGGTATTGTGTAAAAGATAATGTGCAGCAGTTGGTGCAGAGTGAAATTTGCAATTTTCTATACATATATGCCAATTCAGTGTCCGATATATTGCGCCCAGCATGCGCCACCGGAGATATACACCTCATAAACTGTAATGTTGGTTCTCCCGGGTACGGCAATACCCTACATGTGGCTGTTATCAGCTGCCTGGGCACACAGCAGGGCTCAGAGGGGAAAGATGAGGAGGGGTAAGCTGTGCGAAGTGGATCAGAGCGAGTAAAACTGGGGTAAAATTAAAAATAAAGGGATGGATGAAAAATTTGAAAACACTCTTTCATACAGAGCTCTGGTTTTTCGGGACACGCGTCACATTGATATATTGTGTCCTTCCTTATCCCCCTCTTATAGCAGACTCTGAACCTCTTTTGACTTTTTCCCTTCTTGCCAGTTTGGGGAACTTCTCCTAAAAAGTGTTGCCCTGGTACGATGCCTGTGGCCCCGCTTCCAGAAGTACTGTAGGGCTTCAGGACTTGATCTGACAAGTCCACCCCTCCCATGTACCTATTGTAGTCCAGGATGCAGTCTGGTTTGGGGGTCTCTGTACTGGTACCTCGTACAGGTACATGGGTACTGGTGTGGCATCTCCCTGGTCTTGTACTTGACACACAATATGTTGCTGCTAGATTGTGCCCTGCTCTCACCCCTTCTGAGTGTTTGCCCAAGCAGAGTCTTAGGGAGGCCTCTCAGGTTTCTTCTGGCAGTGCTGCATGCCGCAGGACTTCTGGAAGCGAGGCAGTTGAAGTGTGGGAAGCTGGTATAAAAATGATCCAGGTAGAGGTGGTAACCCTGGTTCAGCAGTGGGTGCACCAAATCCCACACAATTTTTGTATTAACTCCCAGTAAGGGGGGGCATTCTGGGGGCTGAATACTGGTGTCCTTCCCTTTATATATCCTAAATTTGTAGGTATACCCTGATGCACTCTCGCACAGCTTATACATCTTCACGCCATACCTTGCCTTCTTACCCGGCAGGTACTGGCGGAATTGAAGCCTCCCTTTAAAATGTACCAGGGACTCATCAACAGAAATACACTTCTTGGGGGTGTATGCTTGGCAAAACCGGGCACTGAAACGGTCTAATAGGGGTCTCCGTTTATACAAATGGTCAAAACTGGGGTCATCTCGGGGTGGGCACGGCTCATTATGAGTATAATGTAAGAAGCGAAGTATTGCCTCATTTTTATTTTATTTTTTTGTTTCCAGCTCAGTTCTGAAGTTGCTTTGAGGGGCCTATATATTAGACACCCCTATCAAACACCCCATTTCAGAAACTAGACCCCTCAAAGTATTCACAACAGCATATAGAAAGTTTATTAACCCTTTAGGTGTTTCACAGGAATTTAGAGCAAAGTAGAGGTGACATTTAATTAATTTAATTTAATTTATTAGGCACCATGTCCGGTTTGAAGAGGTCTTGTGGTGCTAAAACAGTGGAAACCCCCCAAAAGTGACACCTTTTTTGGAAACTAGAGACCTTGAGGAATTCATTGTAGTTTTCTTGGGGTGCATGCGACTTTTTGATGAGTTTTTATTCTATTTTTAAGTGGCGCGGTGACTAAAAAAACAGCAATTTTACTATTGTTTTTTATTCTATTTTTTTTACAGCGTTCACCGTGCGCTATAAATGACATATTCACTTTATTCTTCGGGGCGATACGATTACGGCGATTCCCTATGTTTATAGTTTTATTTTATGTCTTATGGCGTTTGCACAATAAAATACATTTTGTAAAATATAATTTATTTTTGGTGTTACCTTATTCTAAGAGCCATAACTGTTTTATTTTTCCATCAGGAAAGTCGTGCCAGGACTTATTTTTTGCGGAACGAACTGTAGTTTCGATCAGGACAATTTTTAGGTACATGCGACTTTTTGATCTCTTTTTATTCCATTTTTTTGGGAGATGAAGTGACCAAAGAATTGTGATTGTGGTACGGTTTATTATTATTTTCTCTTACGGCGTTCACCGCACGTGATAAATAACAACATCGTTTTGTAGTTCAGGCCGTTACGGAAGCGGCGATACCAATTATGTATAGTTTATTTGTTTATTTATATAATTTTATTAATAATAAAGGACTGATAAGGGAAAAAGGGGGACTTTTACTTTTATTACTTTTAAATCTTTTATTTTCTTATTTTTACACAACTTTTTTCCACTATTTTTACTTTGTCCCACTAGGGGACATGAGGGCAGGAGGCTCTGATCGCTATTCTAATACACTGCACTACATACGTAGTGCAGTGTATTAGAGCTGTCAGCTGTTCGCTGACAGCAAGCATAGTGGGTCCTGACTTTGTCAGGACCCACTAGGCTTCCGTCGATGGCGTAGCCAGGGTCCATTGTTAGGATTCTGGTTGCCATAGTAGCCATCACGGCCCGCTATCGTGTAGCAGGCCGGCAATGGCGGCTTAACCCCTAAGAAGCCGCGATCGCTATTGAACGCGGCTTCTAAGGGGTTAATCGGTGGGGACCACCGCGATCGGTCCCTGCACACTAAGCTGTGATAGCCTGCTGTCGGAAACAGCAGGTATCACAGCTCAGACACGCGCCGGGGAAAGATGGCGCCATGTTAACTCAGGTCAGTACTATTAATGAGCTGAGCGCGAACGATGCGCTCAGCAGGACGTAATAGTACTGACCTGAGCGCGAAGGGGTTAAGAGGCGTGGTGACTAAAAAACAGCAATTTTATCATAGTTCTTTATTATTTTTTTTACAGCGTTCACCGTGTGCTATAAATTACATATTCACTTTATTGTGCGGGGCGATACGATTACCGCAATTACAAATGTATATATGTTTTTATGTTTTACGGCGTTTGCACAATAAAATACTTAAAAGAAAAAAAATAATTTACTTTTTGTGTTGCCATATTCTAAGAGCCATAACTTTTTTATTTTTCCATCAAGAAAGCCGTGTGAGGGTGTGTTTTTTGCGTAACGAACTGTAGTTTTGATTAGTACCATTTTTGGGTATATGTGATTTTTTTATTTTTATTAACATTCTTTATTTGTTTATTTTTCCATAAGAAAAAGTGTTTTACATCAAAATAGAAAATATATGCATCCATCATACATATGCGGCAAGTGGAAACAGAAAGTAAACAAAAGCAAAATAAAAATAAAATAAAAATATTATGCATATAACACTTCCAAGCACAATGCACTACAGTCTTCTGTTCCAGCAGAAGAGAAGGTAATATGGTGGACAGAATACATGAATATCAGGAATACACAGCAATACACTTTAAGTAATACTGACAGTGCGTCCAGGACAGTGGGCACCACGACAAACGGCATCAGAACCACTAACACCTCATAAATAGGCGATTCCACCCTTTGCATCGGAGAGAGGATAAAAGAAGCAGGCAGAACCAGAGAAGCCACACACCAGCTTCCAGGACAGACCAAGCCAATTCCCCCCTATCTTACATACCCCATGGGACCTATGCATAAAGTAAATAATCGTCCAACTCACAAAACTCCCTCCATCCCTGCCAGACCAATCCCCCAGACCCTGAATTCCCGTGATGGGCCTGCATTGCCTCCTCCATTCTCTGCAGATGCAGTATCTCCTGTAACCATTCAGTAATGGTTGGCACACTACTGGTCTTCCATAGCCGTGGAATAACCGTGCGTGCTGCGATCAACAGGAAACTAATCAGGGTTTTCGTGTATCTTTTGACCGCTCCGGGGAGCATGGAAAGTAGCAACACCTCCAGTGTATTGGGAAGCACCTGACCTGTGATTTTCTGCATCAGGTCCACCACAGTAGACCAGAATGCATTGATTAAAGGGCACCCCCACCAGATGTGTAACATCGTTCCACCAGCCCCGCTACAACGCCAACATTCGTCAGGTACCGCCGGATAAAAGGAGTGAAGCAATGCTGGAACCCTATACCACCGCGACAGTATCTTATAATTAGTTTCTTGGGCCTTACACGAGATCGAGAATCTATGGCACAAGGCTTTCGGCCAGTCAGCCGGTGACGGAGGCGAGGTAAGCTCCCTCTCCCACCCCTTCACAAAGGAAGGCGGAACATCATTACTCAAGTCCTGTAAAAAATTATAAATGAGGGAGATCGTTCTCACTGGGGAAGAAGAAGCGACACATAACTGCTCCAGAGGTGTCAGGTCCCTATGCAAAGACAGCCTCGTCTTATTAGCAGTGTAGAAATGTTGCATTCTCAAAAAGTCCCACCACCCAACCGGTGATCTCTCCAGCTCCAGGACAAGCGCCTCAAAAGACTTAAAACCCTGACTCGTCAGAACATGGCGAAAAGTCAGAGGCGAAGGTCTGGATGTACAGGCCAAGAAGGTGGGCTGTATCCCAGGGGGAAAATCCACATTATGGGATATCGCCACCATCGGACCATCGGCAGGTATCACTATTGCCAAAGCTCTGAAACGTTTATATGTCAGTACCACTTGTCCCGCAACCATAGGGAGCAGAGCGTTCTCCCTCCCCTTAGAGTACCGCCACCGGAGCCACGGAAGTGCAGTAAGAGGAACCGGCGCCAAGAAGTCCTCCATTCTCACCCATAACTTAGAGTTCGCATGGTGAAACCAGTCCAATACTCGAGCACTCACCGCCGCAAAGTAATAGGCCAGACAGTCAGGCAATCTCAGTCCCCCACTACGCTTTCTCTTGAAGAGGAAATATTCATGGCCTCGCTCTTAGATATATTCATCTTATAATTACTAAAATAGCTATACATCCGGATGGATTTCATCAGAGGCGGCAGTGATAGGTGTGGTTGGGTAATATAGAATAATAAGTCATCAGCGAACGCAGATACCTTAAAATGCATATCACCAACCTGAACACCCCTTATGTCATTATTATTCCTCACCGCTACCAAAAGATGTTCCATCACCACTGCAAATAGCAGGGGTGAAAGTGGGCAGCCCTGTCTAGTACCATTCCCAATCCTAAATGGATCAGAAAGAGAACCATTAACCCGAATTCTTGCCTGGGGATGATTATAAAGGGACAATATATGTGTCAACATTAACCAACCCACTCCCATCTGACTTATAGCCGCTTCCAGAAACCCCCAATCTACCCGATCAAAGGCCTTCTCCGCATCCAGCGACAAAAGCATACATGGAATGCTACTCTTTGTCACATGATGAATCAAGGAGAAGGTCTTAAGCGTATTATCTCTTGCTTCGCGCCTTGGTACAAATCCCACTTGATCCGGGTGAATCAGGGACCCCAGGAACCCAGCCAGTCTATTCGCTATCAACTTCGCATACATCTTTGCGTCCGTGTTGATGAGAGAAATTGGCCTATAGCTCGCACACTGTTGCGGATCCCTACACTCTTTTGGGATGACCGTTATATATGCCTGCAAAAAGGAATCAGGGAACCTCACCTGCTCCGAAATGGAATTAAAAGACTCCTGCAATGACGGTACCAACTCCTCTGCTAGTGACTTATAGAAACCCGCCGTGTACCCATCTGGCCCCGGGCCCTTCCCGACTGGTAAAGTTTTAATAACCTGCAATAACTCCTCTCTAGTGAATGGTAAATCCAGGCCCAGAGCCTCATCTTGAGACAACCGAGGCAACGCCGTGTCCCTAATATACTCCGATAGAGAGAGAAGCGGTTCGGGAGGAACCATACCAAGAGTAGGAGAAGGCAGGTTATAAAGCGAGGAATAGTACTCACAGAAGGCCGATGCTATATCCTCCGTCTTAAACGCCAACTCCCCCTCCACAGTTCGTACAGAGGGTATAAAGGAATTCGTCCCCCGCTCACGCATTGCCCTCGCCAACGCCCTCCCCGCCTTGTTACCCCACTCATAATAATAGCGGGAACAAATCTGATGGAGCCGATCACTATTCCTATCCAGCAGAAGTTGAATATCATGGCGTGTCTTAGTCAGTTCCCGCTTATGCTGGGATTCTAGAGACTGCAACTGAACTAGAAGTGCCTCCAGCTTCGCCCCCCTCTCCCTCTTAAGGCGCGCACCATGCTTGATGAGGACCCCCCTAAGCACACATTTGAGAGCCTCCCATTTCACCGCTGGAGCAGTTTCATCCCTAGCGTGATCCTCCCGAAAATTCTCCACTGTTTTTTTTTCAGTTGTGTCAAACACAAGGAGTCCTTCAGCAAAGACTCGTTCACTCGCCAGGTAAATTCTCTGCGACACTGCTGTGAAAAGTGCAGTACACAAGACACCGGAGCGTGGTCAGATAGAAGCATACTGCCTATGGAGGTCTCCTCCACAAAAGATAATAAACTATGGTGAACCATGATGTAGTCTATCCTACTGTAGGAAGTATGGGCAAATGAATAGAAGGTGAAATCTCCATCGTCCGGATGAGTCAGCCGCCACGCATCACAAAGCTGCATATCTCTGAGACTCTTCCTCAATTTATTCAACTTATTGTATGCCAGGGAAGTCCGCCCAGAGGACGTATCAATCAAAGGATTAATGGCCAAATTAAAATCCCCACATAGTATAGGCGCGCCCGACGAAAAAGAGCCCAACTCGTCTAACATTTTCAGGGAAAAAAGGAACTTGCTTAGTGTTAGGAGCATAAATATTGGCTACCGTGACTGTGGGATCCCCTACCTCACATTTCAGAAAAATAAACCGTGCCTCAGGGTCCAGATATGTATCTACCACCATACCCTGAAAAGATTTATGCAGGAATATAGACACCCCCCTAGTCTTACCATGCGGGTGACTGCAATAATAGCCTACCGGATAATATTTATTGTGAATTATCGGAACCTGATCCGCTCCCGGAAATGGGTTTCCTGAACACATAATACCTGGATCCTCTGTTTGTACGAAGCATACAAGATCTGAGACCTCTTCTCCGGAACATTAAATCCCTTTACGTTCAGGGATGAGATGGTAAACTCAGCCATTATCCATGAACTCAAAGAGATCCATGATGCCACTAATCACAAAATGCTCTTGTTCCCTAGCCGATGCCGCCGTGCCCACCATCCCTTCAGTTACATCGAGTACATTCCAACCACTCCATGAGTACATTGCATGTCTATAAAATAGCATAAAGAGCATAAAAGGAAAAATTAAAAAAAAGAAAAAGTAAACAGATGACAAGTAAAACATCCTATCAAGACAAATACACTATGCTGTGTCTCTAAGCACCTATAATCACTGGAAAGAACCAGTCTAGACTCAGCGATATTCCTATGTGGGGGTCACGGAAGATTACCTTCAAACAGTACACCACTACCTATGACAGAAAGTACGTGTGTCGGACTAAACTCCTCAGCCTCTATTATCACCTTCTTCTGAACCAGCTACTTTAAGGGACAGACCTACAGTATGCTGACTCAAACAAGTTACGGGGAACATAAAAGCCTAAAATAAGCCCCTTACGGTTCTGCACCGCCCGCCCTATAGCAAAACTCCCAACAGTACACCGAACCCTATCCCTACACCAACCTAACATGGGATAACAAATTAGTATTGTACAGACTCACGGGAATGGCAATTTAGAGATTCCCCGTCGAGCGATGACCTGCAACACAACAGGGTTAAGAGAAAAGCATACAATAAATTCAACGCTCCCGATACCCTGACGGGGACGCTCTCTGTCTCCACCGCGGTCTCTCTGGCAACGGCGATCCAAATCTCTCCCTCCTGCTAGCTCTGGGTCTCTCACGTGGTAGGCCTCCTGGCCCCTGCACACTGTCCACTTGAAAAGTCTCCCAGTCCGGCAAAGAAAGTTCAGGCAGACCGAGGGCCCTCAGAAATCCTGGGAGTTCAGCGTGTGTATACAGTGAGACAGTCTTGTCCTCCACTCGTACATGCAAGGCAAAGGGAAATCCCCATCTATACGATATCCCCCGTTGTTGTAAAACGGACAGCAGAGGGCGCATCAATGTACGCTGCCGCAGTGTGCGTCTCGCTAAATCCGGGAACAAAAGCAACTTTGCACCATCAAAATCAATCTCGTTCTTTAATCTCGCCTTCTGCATAATCTTCTCCTTTAAGCCATAATAGTGAATACGACAGATGACATCACGTGGTCTAGCAGAATCAGCGCTCTTAGGCCGCAAAGCCCTGTGTGCTCTATCTATCTCAATATACAGTGAAGGAAATAAGTATTTGCTGATTTTGTAAGTTTGCGCACTGTCAAAGACATGAACAGTCTAGAATTTTTAGGCCAGGTTAATTTTACCAGTGAGAGATAGATTATATTTAAAAAAAAAAACAGAAAAACACATTGTCAAAATTATATACATTTATTTGCATTGTGCACAGAGAAATAAATATTTGATCCCTTTGGCAAACAAGAATTAATACTTGGTGGCAAAACCCTTGTTGGCAAGCACAGCAGTCAGACGTTTTTTGTAGTTGATAATGAGGTTTGCACACATGTTAGATGGAATTTTGGCCCACTCCTCTTTGCAGATCATCTGTAAATCATTAAGATTTCGAGGCTGTCGCTTGGCAACTCGGATCTTCAGCTCCCTCCATAAGTTTTCGATGGGATTAAGGTCTGGTGACTGGCTAGGCCACTCCATGACCTTAATGTGCTTCTTTTTGAGCCACTCTTTTGTTGCCTTGGCTGTATGTTTCGGGTCATTGTCGTGCTGGAAGACCCAGCCACGAGCCATTTTTAATGTCCTGGTGGAGGGAAGGAGGTTGTCACTCAGGATTTGACGGTACATGGCTCCATCCATTCTCCCATTGATGCGGTGAAGTGCCCTTAGCAGAGAAACACCCCCAAAACATAATGTTTCCACCTCCATGCTTGACAGTGGGGACGGTGTTCTTTGGGTCATAGGCAGCATTTCTCTTCCTCCAAACACGGCGAGTTCAGTTAATGCCAAAGAGCTAAATTTTAGTCTCATCTGACCACAGCACCTTCCTCCAATCACTCTCAGAATCATCCAGATGTTCATTTGCAAACTTCAGACGGGCCTGTACATGTGCCTTCTTGAGCAGGGGAACCTTGCGGGCACTGCAGGATTTTAATCCATTACGGTGTAATGTGTTACCAATGGTTTTCTTGGTGACTGTGGTCCCAGCTGCCTTGAGATGATTAACAAGTTCCCCCCGTGTAGTTTTCGGCTGAGCTCTCACCTTCCTCAGGATCAAGGATACCCCACGAGGTGAGATTTTGCATGGAGCCCCAGATCGATGTCGATTGACAGTCATTTTGTATGTCTTCCATTTTCTTACTATTGCACCAACAGTTGTCTCCTTCTCACCCAGCGTCTTACTTATGGTTTTGTAGCCCATTCCAGCCTTGTGCAGGTCTATGATCTTGTCCCTGACATCCTTAGAAAGCTCTTTGGTCTTGCCCATGTTGTAGAGGTTAGAGTCAGACTGATTAATTGAGTCTGTGGACAGGAGTCTTTTATACAGGTGACCATTTAAGACAGCTGTCTTTAATGCAGGCACCAAGTTGATTTGGAGCGTGTAACTGGTCTGGAGGAGGCTGAACTCATAATGGTTGGTAGGGGATCAAATACTTATTTCTCTGTGCACAATGCAAATAAATCTATAGAATTTTGACAATATGATTTTCAGTTTTTTTTATTTATCTCTCACTGGTAAAATTAACCTAGCCTAAAAATTCTAGACTGTTCATGTCTTTGACAGTGGGCAAACTTACAAAATCAGCAAGGGATCAAATACTTATTTCCTTCACTGTAAGTATCCACTGGGCGATTAAGCAAGGTGTTGAAGATACCTGTCAACGTTGGAATTAAGTCAGGGGTTCTCGTCGCTTCCGGCAGACCTCTCAAGTGTATGTTGTTTTGCCTGTTCCTGTTTTCCAGGTCATCCAGCTGCCCTTGCAGTTGTCGCTGCTGTGAGCCTGAAACCCTCTGTGCATCCTTAAGCTGTTGAATAGTTGCAGATATAGAGTCCTTCCACGATTCCAAATCCCCCACCTTAGCTCGCAAGGCAGCCACTTCAGATTGCACCACATGCAGATCACGACGCCACACCACCTTCAGGTCAGCCGCCATCACATCCATGTCCCTCTTGGAGGGGAAAAGCGCCAACAAGGCCTACAGCTCTGGATGACCCCTAAGCGTCTGGGCTGCCAGGTCCGGGGACGGCAGGTCTCCCATCAGATTCCCACTGCCCGGGGGTAATGGGGAGTACCTCTCTCCCAAAAACCCCTCACTCTCTGCTGCCTGCACGTTTCCGGGGGGGATCCCCCCATCTTCTGAGGAGGACTCCTCTCCCTTCTCCTCATCAGACTCTCCCTGAGACCGATCAGACAGCTGGCCAAAGATCATCCCCAGCTCTGCGCCTGGGTTGCCATCTCCTAGGCCCTCATCTTCAGCAAGACCCGGAGAACAAGCCGACGCAGCGCCTCTCACCTCCATCACCACTGCAGTGCTCCACTCCCGGCCGCCATCTTGGCTCCGCCATGAAGTGTCGGCAGAATCAGGTAAGGGACCTCCTCGTCTGTCCCGTCCGACACTCCTCCCCAGCACAACGGGGCTTTGCACTGATGGCTCCCCCGGCTCCTGGGGCCTCGTCCTCCCCCCTTCCAGCTCCAAACGATTAGGGCTGCGCTCGACCAACAGCGCCGTAGCCGCCATTAGGGGCGGTGTCTCACTCCGGTCCCGGCCGACGCCATCTTGGACCCTCCAGGAGGTGCCGGCCGAAGCAAAGAAAGGGGCTCCACTCCTCTCCCGGCCATTACTCCTCTCAAGCTCCCCGAGTCCTCGTTGTGCCGAGCCCTCCACCTCATGGGATATCTGCCTCCCCACACTCCGCACGAGCCGTTCAGAGCTGAGCTCCACAGGCAGCGCCGACGCCTCCATCAAGGGCAGTGTCACAGCACCGTCCGAACCCGAATCACCAGCAGCCAGCGGCAAGAAAAAGGTAGATATCGGGGTATCTACACCCCCGTGCATCAGGGCACCCCTTGGGGTCTTTTTGGAGCGAGTTTTCCCCATTCAAGCTGTGGGTGTTCCCTTTTTAGCCTAGGCTGCAGGAGAGCACTCTCAGGCACGTCTGCTCTCCAGCTCATCCAGCCACGCCCCCTATATGTGACTTTTTGATCCCTTTTTAGTCCATTTTTTGGGAGGTGAAGTAACCAAAAAAATAGCGATTCAAGTATGGTTTATTTTTTTACAGCGCGGGATAAATAACAAAATACTTTTATAGTTCAGGCCGTTACGGACGTGGCGATACTAATTACGTATAGTTTATTTTTTTATTTAATAATAAAAGACTTGATAAGAGAAAAGGGGTGATTTTTACTTTTATTACTTTAAAGAGGCTCTGTCACCAAATTATAAGTGGCCTATCTTCTACATAATGTGATCAGCGCCTTAATGTAGATTATAGCAGTGTTTTTTATTTAGAAAAATGATCAATGAGTTATGACCTATTTTAGCTTTATGCTCATGACTTTCTTAATAGACAAATGGGCGTGTTTTACTTTTTGACCAAGTGGGCGTTGTAAAGAAGTGTATGACGCTGACCAATCTGTGACCAATCAGCGTCATACACTTCTCTCCATTCATTTTGTCAGCACATAGTGATCTTACTAGATCACTATGTGCAGCCACATGAACACAAACTAACGTTACTCAAATGTCCTGAGAGTTAATAGACATCACCTCCAGCCAGGACGCGATGTCTATTCACAATCCCGACACTTCAGTATTGTTTGTGTGTGACTTACAACACAGCACATCGAGATCACGCTGGGCTGTCATTTAGAGTGTAATCTCGCGAGATTACACTTGCTGTGCTGTAAATCACACACAAACGTTACCGAAGTGTCGGGATTGTGAATAGACACCCCGTCCTGGCTGGAGGTGATGTCTATTAACTCTCAGGACACTTCAGTAATGTTAGTGTAGTGTCCCAGTACACTCCCTACTTCCATAATAGGAGTAGTTGTCGTATGGTAGTAGGTTTGTCACAATGTAATAGTACTGTGTGTCAGTATGCCTCTGTTTTGTCATGTATTTCCTGTGCATACACTGTATATTATCATTTGCTGCCATCTATGGTTGATCCACTGTAAGTGCATGTGAGTGTAGGATTTCAAGTACTGCTGAGTCATAGCCAGTTTTCCCTCCAGAAACTTCTAGTATTCTGTGGGTGGAGACTGTAGCCCAGCCTACCTCTTAGCCTAGGGAAGGAAAAACCAGGGCAGACGAGTTCTGGGGAGTCTAGTGTGAGGTGCCAGCAACCCATGCTGTGCAAGAGATGGCAGGGAATCTAAAGCTACCTACCTGCCACGCCTAGGAGCTGCATGGTGAATCTCACGGCCCATGCAAAGCACAGATACTCCTAGGACCCTTCACCAGTCCATACAGAGGGGATAACATATACATTTCTACCGCCTCCGAGAAGGAGAGAATCTATCTGCCAGAAAGGAGCAGTTTCAAGAGGAGCCTTTCTGCAATCCTGGACCTTAAAGTAGGCCTCCGGTCAAGCCACGTGCAGGGCCGCCATCAGGAATTTCAGGGCCCCATACAGCTACATTTTCTGGGCCCCCCTACCGTGGCACCGCCTGTTAACGGTACTCCGTCCAGCACTATATCATGCTACCCAGGGCCGCCATCAGGGGGTATTAGGGGTACTGATGTGAGGGGCCCGGCAACTGCCGCGACTTACCTTTGGAAGAAAAAAAACAGGCCCCTGCAATGGGGCTAGTTTTTTTCACCAAAGGAATGGCGTGAGCTGCGGGGCCCCCCCTCTCGTCATGGGGGCCGTCAAACACCGCCCGCGTGACCGATCGCGCGCATCCGCAAACTCCCGCGCGTCCGCAAGCGCGCACCCGCGACCGCCTGCAACCGCGCACCGAATTTTGAGGCAGATGTTGACCTGCCCACACTATCTTGCCGCGTTTTTTGCCCGCGGCGATTGAGGACAGCAGACAAAAAAATGCAGCGAAAAATGCATTTTCTGCCTCCCATTGATTTCGATGGGAGGTCAGAGGCAGAACCGCGGCAAGAAAGGACGTGCTGCTTTTTATTTTTTCCGCGACTGGCTCCCATTGATTTCAGATTAAATCAATGGGAGGCGGTTTTGGAAGTTGTTTGGTGCTGATTCTGACGCAGTGTCCGAGTCAATATCAAGGCCCAAAAACTCTGTGAACTGGGCATTATTGTTAGGGCTTATTCAGACGAACGTGTAATACGTCCGTGCAACGTGCGTGATTTTCACGCGCCTCGCACGGACCTATGTTACTCCATGGGGCCGTGCAGACTGTCAGTGATTTTCACGCAGCGTGTGTCCGCTGCGTAAAACTCACGACATGTCCTATATTTGTGCGTGGTTGGCGCATCACGCACCCATTGAAGTCAATGGGTGGGTGAAAATCACGCCCAGCACTTCCGCAGCCGTATAAACTATGAATGAAAACAGAAAAGCACCACGTGCTACAAACAGAGTGTCATAATGATGGCAGCTGCGCGAAAATCACGCAGCCACGCATCATACGCTGCTGCCACACGGAGCTGTTATGGACCTTTTGCATGCGCAAAATGCCACTTTTTTTGCGCGCGCAAAAAGCACACGCTTGTGTGAATCCGGCCTTAGGGTAGGAACACACTAGGCATGAACACTGCGGATTTTATGCAACACATTTTATTGTGGAAAATCCGCAGCGTATTACAGTCGCAGCAGAGTGGATGAGATTTAACCCCTTAAGGACGCAGCCTAGTTTTGGCCTTAAGGCTCAGAGCCCATTTTTCAAATCTGACATATTTCACTTTATGTGGTAATAACGTCGGAATGCTTAAACCTACACAAGCGATTCTGAGATTGTTTTCTCGTGACACATTGGGCTTCATGTTCGTGGTAAAATTTGGTCGATATATTCAGTGTTTATTGGTGAAAAATTGCAAAATTTAGAGAAAATTTTGAAAAAATTGCATTTTTCAGAATTTAAATGCATCTGCTTGTAAAACAGACGGTTATACCACCCACAATGGTCACTAGTTCACATTTCCCATATGTCTACTTTAGATTGGCATCGTTTTTTGAACATTCTTTTATTTTTCTTGGACGTTACAAGGCTTAGAACATAAACAGCAATTTCTCATATTTTTAAGAAAATTTCAAAAGCCTTTTTTTTAAGGTACCTCTTGAGTTCTGAAGTGGCTTTGTGGGGCCTATGTATTAGAAACCCTGATAAAACACCCCATTTTAAAAACTAGACCCCTCAAAGTATTCAAAACAGCAGTTAGAAAGTTTTTTAACCCTTCAGGCATTTCACAGGAATTAAAGCAAAGTGGAGGTGAAATTTGCAAATTTCATTTTTCTTGCTGAATTTCAATTTTATTCATTTTTTTTTCTGTAACACAGAAGGTTTTACCAGAGAAACACTACTAAATATGTATTTTCCAGATTCTGCAGTTTTTAGAAATGTCCCACATGTGGCCCTACTGCGCTCGTGGACTAAAAGACAAGCCCTAGAAGCAAAGAAGCACCTAGTGCATTTTGAGTCCTCTTTTTTATTAGAATATATTTTAGGCAGCATGCCAGGTTTGAAGAGGTGTTGAGGTGTCAAAACAGTAGGAATCCCCCAATAGTGACCCCATTTTGTAAACTACACCCCTCAAGGAATTCATTTAGGGTTGTTGTTACCATTTTGACCGCACATTTTTTTCACAGCACGTATTTGAATTGGGCTCTGAAATGAAAAAAATGTAATTTTTTCCAATAAAATGTAATTTGTGATCAAAATTTCTTATTTTCACAGGGAACAAAATACCCCATTTTGTTGCCCAATTTGTCCTTAGTGTGGCAGTACCCCATTTGTGGTGATAAACTGCCGTTTGGGCCCATGGGAGGGCTCAGAAGGAAAGGAGCGCTATATGTTTGTTGGAGTCCAGATTTTGTTGGATTGGTTTTCGGGTGCCATGTCGCATTTGCAGAGCCTCAGAGGTATCAAAGCAATGGAAACCCACCAAAAGTGACCCCATTTTGGAAACTACACCCCTCAAGGAATTCATTTATGGTTGTTGTTAGCATTTTGACCGCACAGTTTTTTCACAGCACCTATTTCAATTGGGCTGTGACATTAAAAAAATTTCATTTTTTCCAATAAGATGTAATTTTTTACCAAAATTTCTTATTTTCACAGGGAACAAAATACTCAATTTTGTTGCCCAATTTCTCCTGAGTGCATCAATAGCCCATTTGTGGCAATAAACTGCCGTTTGGGCCCATGGGAGGCCTCAGAAGGGAAGGAGCGCTGTGTGTTCTTTGGAGTACAGATTTTGCTGGTTTGGTTTTCGTGTGCCATGTCGCATTTGCAGAGCCCCAGAGGTATCAAAGCAATGGAAACCCACCAGAAGTGACCCCATTTTGGAAACTACACCCCTCAAGGAATTCATTTATGGGTAATGTGACCATTTAGACCCCATAGTTTCTTCACAGAACTTATTTGAATTGGGCTGGGAATTTAAAAAAAATATATTTTTTCCAATAATATGTCATTTTAGCTCAAAAATTCTTATTTTCACAAGAAATAAAATACTCAATTTTGTTGCCCAATTTGTCCTGAGTGCGGAAATACCCCATTTGTGGTGATAAACTGCCGTTTGGGCCCATGGGAGGCCTCAGAAGGGAAGGAGCGCTGTGTGTTCTTTGGAGTACAGATTTTGTTGGATTGGTTTTCGGGTGCCATGTAACATTTGCAGAGCCCCAGAGGTATCAAAGCAATGGAAACCCACCAGAAGTGACCCCATTTTGGAAACTACACCCCTCAAGGAATTCATTTATGGGTAATGTGACCATTTAGACCCCATAGTTTCTTCACAGAACTTATTTGAATTGGGCTGGGAATGAAAACAAAATTATTTTTGTCAAATAATATGTAGTTTTGGCTGAAAATTTCTTATTTTCACAAGAAACAAAATACCCCATTCTGTTGCGCAATTTGTTCTGAGTGCGGCAATACCCCATTTGTTGTGATAAACTGCCGTTTGGGCCCATGGGAGGGCTCAGAAGGAAAGGACCACCATTTGGCCTACTCGGGATTTTCTAGTGCGAAGTCATGTATGCAGAAGCCCCTGAGGTACCAGTACAGTTGAAACCCGCAAGAAGTGACCCCGTTTTAAAAACTACACCCTTAAGGCATTCATCTAGAGGTGTAGTGACCATTTTGACCGGAGACCTACACCCCATAAACTGTAATGTGGGTTCTCCCGGGTATGGCAATACCCTACATGTGGCTATTATCAGCTGCCTGGACACACAGCAGGGCCCAGAGGGGAAAGACGAGGGGGGATAAGCTGTGCGGAGTGCATCAGGGTAAGTAAAATTGGGGTAAATTATAAACCAAGGGATGTATGATAAATTTTAAAACACTTTCATACAGAGCTCTGGTTATTCGGGACACGTGTCACATTGATATATTGTGTCCTCCCTTATCCCCCTCTTATAGCAGACTTTGCACCTCTTTTGACTTTTTCCCTTCTTGCCAGTTTGGGGAACTTCCCCTGGAAAGTGTTGCCCTGGTACGATGCGTGTGGGCTCGCTTCCAGAAGTACTGGGTGCCCCCCCTTCTTGGTCCCTAAAGATTAGGTTCTTGATAATCACCTCTTGAAATTCCAGGAAAGTTCCCGTCTGGCCTGCACATCGACGTAGCACGTACGCATTGTACAAAGCCATCTATATGATGTTCCCGGCCAGCTTCTTATACCACACCGCATGGCGCTGTAGGGCTTCAGGGCTTGATCTTACAAGTCCATCACTCCCATGTACCTATTGTAGTCCAGGATGCAGTCTGGTTTGGGGGTGGCCTTTCCTTCATATATCCTAAACCTGTAGGTATACCCGGATGCACTCTCACAGCTTATACATCTTCACGCCATACCTTGCCCTCTTACCCGGCAGGTACTCGCGGAATTGAACCCTCCCTTTAAAATGTACCAGGGACTCATCAATAGAAATACACTTCTCGGGGGTGTATGCTTGGGAAAACCGGGCACTGGAACGGTCTAATAGGGGTCTCCGTTTAGACAAACGGTCAAAACTGGGGTCATCTCGGGGTGGGCACGGCTCATTATCAGTATAATGTAAGAAGCGAAGTATTGCCTCATTTATTTATTTTTTTAGGTTACAGTTCAGTTCTGAAGTTGCTTTGAGGGGCCCATATATTAGAAACCCCTATCAAATACCCCATTTTAGAAACTAGACCCCTCAAAGTATTCACAACAGCATGTAGAAAGTTTATGAACCCTTTAGGTGTTTCACAAACATTTAGAGCAAAGTAGAGGTGAAATTTACATTTTTTTTTTGTCAGAAAATCCTCTTTATACCATTTTTTTTAGAACACAAAAGGATTTATCACAGAAACGCAACTTAATACGTATTGCCCAGATTCTGCAGTTTAGAGAAATATCCCACATGTGGCCCTCGGGCGGTAATGGACTGAAGCACCGGCCTCCGAAGCAAAGGAGCACTTAGTGGATTTTGAGGCCTCTTTTTTATTAGGCACCATGTCCGGTTTGAAGAGGTCTTGTGGTGCCAAAACATTGGGAACCCCCCAAAAGTGACCCCAATTTGGAAACTAGACCCCTTGAGGAATCCATTGTAGTTTTCTTGGGGTGCATGCGGCTTTCTGATCAGTTTTTATTCTATTTTTAGGTGGCGTGGTGACTAAAAAACAGCAATTCTACTATTGTTTTTTTTTTCTTTTTTTTTTACAGCGTTCACCGTGCGCTATAAATGACATATTCACTTTATTCTGCGGGGCGATACGATTACGGCGATACCAGATGTTTATAGTTTTTTTATGTCTTATGGCGTTTGCACAATAAAATACGTTTTGTAAACAATCATTCACTTTTTGTGTTACCTTATTCTAAGAGCCAGAACGTTTTTATTTTTCAATCAATAAAGCCGTGCGAGGACTTATTTTTTGCGTAACGAACTGTAGTTTTGATCAGTACCATTTTTAGGTACATGCGACTTTTTGATCTCTTTTTATTCCATTTTTTGGGAGGTGAAGTGACCAAAGAATTGTGATTGTGGTACGGTTTATTATTATTTTATTTTACGGCGTTCACCGTGCGGGATAAATAATGAAATAATTTTGTAGTTCAGGCCGTTACGGACGTGGCGATACCAATTATGTATAGTTTATTTGTTTGTTTATATATTTTTATTAATAATAAAGGACTGATAAGGGAAAAGGGGGGATTTTTACTTTTATTACTTTTAAATCTTTTATTTTCTAATTTTTACACATCTTTTTTTAACTTTTTTTTCACTTTATTACTTTGTCCCACTAGGGGACATGAGGGCAGGAGGCTCTGATCGCTATTCTAATACACTGCACTACATGCGTAGTGCAGTGTATTAGAACTGTCAGCTACTCACTGACAGCAAGCATAGTGGGTCCTGACGTTGTCAGGACCCACTAGGCTTCCGTCTATGGCATAGCCGGACGCCATTGTTTGGTGTCCGGTTGCCATAGTCACCATCGCCGGCCGCTATCGCGTAGCAGGCCGGCGATGGCAGCTTAACCCCTAAAAAGCCGCGATCTCTATAGAACGCGGCTTTTAAGGGGTTAATCAGCGGGGACACAGCGATCGGTCCCCGCTGTAGGAGCTGTGACAGCTGCTGAACAAGACAGCAGCGTCACAGCTCCTGTATGTGTCGGGAGGACGGCCGAAACGGCCGTTACTCCCGAGACGTACTATTACGGCATGGAGCGCGAACGATACAGCTGCCATGACGTAATAGTACGTCAAGGAGCGGGAAGGGGTTAAACAAATCTCATCCACACGCTGCAAAAAAAATTTACCTGAAGTTGTGGCTTTTTAAGCTGCAGCATGTCAATGTATTCTGTGGAATCGCTGCTCCTCTGTTGCGGAAATGCTGCGGTTCTGCCGCAAAAATCACACATGAGAAAAAAAAAAGGTACTTTTTTAAATTTATAAAAAAGTTTATACTTACCCCGGCCGTAGTCCTGGTGACGCGATCCTCTATTCTTAGGGCAGCCCAGCCGCCTGTCATGACGTTTCATCCCATGTGACTGCTGCAGCGGTCACATGGTCTACAGCGTCATCCCAGGAGGCGGGGCTACGTTCAGAAGAGAGAGAAGCGTCACCTAAAATACGGCCGGGGCAAGTCTAAACTTTTTTTTCCCTGCAGGATTCCCGCAGCGGACATGCCTCACCAAACCTGCGCCACTATTTGGTGCGGTTTTGCTGTCGGAATTCCCTGCGGCTACCGGGGCGGATAAGTTGTGTAGTTTTACTCAGCATATCCGCCTAGTGTGTCCCTTATGATGTCGCTCCTGGAGCTGCTGCCGGTCTCTAAATAGGCAGTTGGTCCAGTAGAATTTGGATTTTTTTTTTTTTTTGTGAACCAGCTTAAAAAAATACAAAACTTTTGTGTTAGGGCCGGTTCACATCACCATTCGCTTCCGTTCCGGGGTTCCGTCTGAGGTTTCTGTCGGGTGAACCCCGCAACGGAAAGTGAAAGTGACAGCGCAGCTTCCGTTTCAGTCACCATTGATCTCAATGGTGACGGAAACATCGCTAATGGTTTCCGTTCGTCACCATTCCGGCTGGTTTTCGGACGGAATCAATAGCGTAATCGACTGCGCTAAGGGTGACGGAAACTGTGCTGTCACTTTCACTTTCCGTTGCGGGGTTCACCCGACGGAAACCTCAGACGGAACCCCGGAACGGAAGCGAACGGTGATGTGAACAGGCCCTAACACAAAAGTTTTGTATTTTTTTTAAGCTGGTTCACAAAAAAAAACAAAAAAACAAATTCTACTGAACCAACTGCCTATTTAGAGAGCGGCAGCAGCTCCAGGAGCGACATCATAAGGGACACACTAGGCGGATATGCTGAGTAAAACTCCACAGCTTATCCGCCCCGGTAGCCGCAGGGAATTCTGCCCGCAAAACCGCACCAAATAGTGGCGCAGGTTTGGTGAGGCATGTCGGCTGCGGGAATCCTGCAGGGAAAAAAAAGTTTCGACTTGCCCCGGCCGTAGTCCTGGTGACGCATCTCTCTCTTCTGAACGTAGCCCCGCCTCCTGGTATGACGCTGTAGACCATGTGACCGCTGCAGCAGTCACATGGGATGAAACGTCATGACAGGAGGCCGGGCTGCGCTAAGAATAGAGGATCGCGTCACCAGGACTACGGCCGGGGCAAGTCTAAACTTCTTTATAAATTTAAAAAAGTACCTTTTTTTTTTTCTCATTTTGTGATTTTTGCGGCAGAACCGCAGCATTTCCGCAACAGAGGAGCGGCGATTCCACAGAATACATTGACATGTTGCGGCTTAAAAAGCCACACTGCAGGTCCATTATTTTTGCAGCGTGTGGATGAGATTTGTTCAAATCTCATCCACGCTGCTGCGACTGTGATACGCTGCGGATTTTCCACAATAAAATGTGTTGCATAAAATCTGCAGTGTTCATGCCTAGTGTGTTCCTACCCTAAGGCCGGATTCACACAAGCGTGTGCTTTTTGCACGCGCAAAAAACGTGGCATTTTGCGCATGCAAAAGGTCCATAACAGCTCCGTGTGGCAGCAGCGTATGATGCGTGGCTGCGTGATTTTCGCGCAGCCGCCATCATTATGACACTCTGTTTGTATGTTTGTAGCACGTGGTGCTTTTCTATTTTCATTCATAGTTTATACTGCTGCGGAAGTGCTGGGCGTGATTTTCACGCACCCATTGACTTCAATGGGTGCGTGATGCGCCAACCACCAACAAATATCGGACATGTCGTGAGTTTTACGCAGCGGACACACGGACACACGCTGCGTGAAAATCACTGACAGTCTGCACGAACCCATAGACTAACACAGGTCCGTGCGAGGCGCGTAAAAATCACGCGCGTTGCACGGACGTATTACACGTTCGTCTGAATAAGCCCTAACAATAAGGCCCAGTTCACAGAGTTTTTGGGCCTTGATATTGACTCGGACACTGCGTCAGAATCAGCACCAAAAAACTTCCAAAACCGCCTCCCATTGATTTAATCTGAAATCAATGGGAGCCAGTCGCGGAAAAAATAAAAAGCAGCACGTCCTTTCTTGCCGCGGTTCTGCCTCTGACCTGCCATCGAAATCAATGGGAGGCAAAAAATGAATTTTGCGCTGCGTTTTTTGTCTGCTGTTCTCAATCGCCGCGGGCAAAAAACGCGGCAAAAAACGCAGCAAGATAGTGTGGGCAGGTCAAAATCTGCCTCAAAATTCTTTAAGGAATTTTGAGGCAGATTTTTTTTTGCCTGCAAAATACTGTGTGAACAGGGCCATACATAAACAGCACTTTGAGATAATTTACTCACTGTGTCAGAAGAGCTGCTGCTGCTGCTCCCACTCCAGTCCTCTTCCGGCGATGTCTTCCAGGCGAGGTCTTCGGTCGAGACGTCCAGTCCTTCACCTCCAGCCAGGCTCCAGGTAAGTTTTGTCCATGTGTGTCCCGGCTGCGCGCGCTTCGTTCGAGGGTGTGCGCGCGGGCGATCGCGGGTGCGCGCTTCCGGGCTTTCGCGGGTGCGCGCGCGGGCGGTCTAGAGTGCGGGCGTTCGTGGGTGCGCGCTCGCGAGTGCGCACGCGCGGGAGTTTCCTTGTGTGCGCGATCGGACGCGCGTGCGCGGGCGGATGGTTTGACGGCCCCCCATGACGAGGGGAGGGGAGGGGGCCCGCAGCAGCAGCTCACGACATTCTTTTGGTGAAAACAACGGACCCCATTGCAGGGGCCCGTTTTTTCCTACCAAAAGAATGTCACGGCAGTTGCCGGGCCCCCCTTTCAATTAGGTTTTGCTGGGCCCCTCACACCAGTACCCCTAATACCCCCCTGATGGCGGCCCTGGCCACGTGTCTTAGGTCCGCGTCCGGCTGTCGGATACCGCGGCCCAGTAACCGTGAGTAACTACATTTCCCTCAAGTTAGTCACCCGCCGGGAGCCAACCGATGCAGATCCCTTCTGTAGCCATAATAAGGACTGTGTCTCCCCCAAAACCATTAACTGCATAATCTGAGGAAAGTACTGTGTCAGCATCACCCCTCACAAGCATATCCCTGCAAGTAAGCTAACAAGGGGTCCTCCTCACATGCACACTCCACTATGCTGGTAATGAGAGACTGCATTGCTGTGAATTATTGCTGCACTTTATGGAAGTTCTAGTCAGTAAAGAGACTTTTGGTTAGCAGAGAACTGTGTCTGATTTTGCTTTCCATTTTTTGACAATTGACCGTGTCCTAAGAGAGGTGCCCAGGGTAGGACCCCACTGCCGCGACCGTGACATCACTAATAAACCAGCCCTTAGGGGGACTACTACCCCCATCAGGTCCTCTCATAACATCTGCATCCTCTGGGATACCACAAGTCGATTTCTGGCGTCACGAACAGGATGCACCTCAGTGTGCCTGCTACATAGACTTTTGCAAGTGTCATTAACCCTTTATTTGCCAGTAATATCTGAATTGAACGGTTTACTGTGCTTGGCTGCTGCTGCCAAGCATCTTCACCTCTCCTCCAGCATGGAGTCCAGCTGCAGAGTGTGCATCAGCTACAGTGGTGAGTGCTCATCATAAAGACGGGGAGCACTTCTGTCAGGTGTGCAGTCATCAGAGACTGGGTTATTACTTGCTGCAACCCCCGTTCTTAAAAAGACAGTAACCTCATTGTTGCATCCAAGCTTTTCTTAAAGGGACAGTGTCACTTATCTTCACAGTGGTGCTCAACAACATGTTTGACTCTAGCAACAGTGACCAGCCTGGCACCAGCGCTATTCCACCACCCGCAGCCTGCGCCATGCCCTTCAGTATGCCGTTTTATCTGGGATCACCATGGTTACCACGCTACAAAGGGGAGCCGCACCCCCTCAGGGACTTTAGGGAGAAAATGACTGCTATATTCAAGTTTTATCCTCTCTCTGCAGAACAGCAGGTGCAATTGCTCCTGGACCAGCTTGAGGGTGCCTCTGCCAGGGAATCCCAGTCCTGGCCCCCATCTGACAAAAAGACTGTCGACCAGATCCTAGACAAGTCATCAGAACAACCAGAGTTCCAACCTCTTGTAGTACCTTCAGTTGAAGAGAGTTCTTTACCTGTTACACCAAGAGTGCTTCCAGGACCTCAGGACCTCATCTGGGTTCCTCATCTCATTTTCCCTGTATATAGCAGAAATTATTCTACTCCTGCTGAAGAAATCATTGAACCGCCAGCAGAATCCAGAGACGCTGAAACAACGTCTGAGTCTGACACTACTTCAGTTAGAAGATCAAAGCGAAGTACCAAAGGCCTGCCACCTGCTCGGTACAAAGACTAAGCTATATTTTGCCAGAGACTAGGCCCAAATGGCCACCAGCTAACTTGTAAAATGTTATGCCATGTTTACAAGTATCTTGCACTTTATAACATATGTTTTCTTGCACTATACGCCTAACATATCTAGGATTTATCTGTTTACCATACTTTATGCAACTGTTCAAGTCAAGGTACCTGGCCCACAAAGCCAAGCTGTTGGGTTTTTCATGCAACTGTTTAAACCATTGTGCCTGGCTGCAAAGCCATAAACATCTTTCCCCCAGAGAGACTTTCACTATCTATGGACACTTGGTGATGTTATATAGTGTCAGAGAGCCCCTGGGAATCCTTATGTTTGTTGCCCTAATGTTACGGACTAACATGTTTGCCAATAAGTGTTGTTCTTATGGATATTATGCTAATAATGCCAGAAAGGTTCTATCCCTACAGCAGTGCTCTCTGAGTAACCACCCGGTTCCATGCACATGTGCTTCTTCTTGTGTTTCCTCTCCTTCTGTTGTTGTTTCAGAAAACATCCTCCAACTAAGAGGCGCCGAGGACAGCTTTCCTTAAGAGGGGGAGAATTGTAGTGTCCCAGTACACTCCCTACTTCCATAATAGGAGTAGTTGTCGTATGGTAGTAGGTTTGTCACAATGTAATAGTACTGTGTGTCAGTATGCCTCTGTTTTGTCATGTATTTCCTGTGCATACACTGTGTATATTATAATTTGCTGCCATCTATGGTTGACCCACTGTAAGTGCATGTGAGTGTAGGATTTCAAGTACTGCTGAGTCATAACCAATTTTCCCTCCAGAAACTTCTAGTATTCTGTGGGTGGAGACTTTAGCCCAACCTACCTCTTAGCAGAGGGCAGGAAAAACCAGGGCAGATGAGTTCTGGGGAGTCTAGTGTGAGGTGCCAGCAACCCATGCTGTGCAAAAGATGGCAGGGAATCTTCAACTACCTACCTGCCACGCCTAAGAGCTGCATGGTGAATCTCACGGCCCATGCAAAGCACAGATATTCCTAGGACCCTTCACCAGTCCATACAGAGGGGATAATATATACATTTCTACCGCCTCCGAGAGGGAGATAATCTATCTGCCAGAAAGGAGCAGTTTCAAGAGGATCCTTTCTGCAATCCTGCACCTTAAAGGAACAGTGTCATCACAAATAAATTTTTTATATGTTAAAGATGTTAGTGCTTTAATAAAAACGTTTATATTCATTTGTGTGTTTGTGTTTTACTGTTTCTTATTTTTACACTTATTTCTTCCCTATGGGGGCTGCCATTTTTTGTTCCATTTCTGTGTGTGTCGATTAACGACACACACAGACATGGAATACGGCAGCCACAGTCCCATAGGGACTGTGAACGGCTCCCGTCCCATTGACTGCCGTGTACGGCGTCTGTGTGGGAACTGCGCATGCGCCGCTCCCACACAGTCCTATTCGAAATTGGCGCCGTCCGGCGCCATTTTCCTGTGGACCGGAAGTCGCGGCCGGACAGTAATATTACTACTTCCGGTCGCGGCTTCCGGACTTGTGCACATGGAACAGCGGCAGCAAACGGAGCGGACGGGCCGGAGGGAGCCGCGGCGGCAGGATCAGGTAAGAGATTTCAATGTATGTTAGTGTTTGTGTGTGTTTACTACTGTATGTAAACCTACTACACTGTGGGTTACCTCAAAAAATGGCGACACACAGTGTAGGAGGTTAAACCTTTCAAACCCCTCGTTTATCCCGGCACTAGCCAGGATAAAGGAGGGGGGATGCTGAGAGCTCACTAGAGCGAGGGCTTTTAACCCAATGTTGCAATGCTGCAATTTTGGGAACTAGCTCCATCTAGTGACCAAAAATGGGTAGTATTATAAATTAGAAAAAATTTATAATATTTCCTGACTCGCGAAAAAAATAAAAAAAATTTGAACAATGTTTAATCACCCACACACTAAATGTTTATTTTTTTTTAAAAAAACATGTTTTTCTGGCAACACATTCCCTTTAAAGTAGGCCTCCGGTCAAGTCCAGTGCTCCGTGGTTTCCAAGCCACGTGTCTTAGGTCCGCGTCCGGCTGTCAGATACCGTGGCCCAGTAACCGTGAGTAACTACATTTCCCTCAAGTTAGTCACCCGCCGGGAGCCAACCGATGCAGATCCCTTCTGTAGCAATAATAAGGACTGTGTCTCCCCCAAAACCATAAACTGCATAATCTGAGAAAAGTACTGGGTCAGCATCACCCCTCACAAGCATATCCCTGCAAGTCAGCTAACAAGGGGTCCTCCTCACATGCACACTCCACTATACCAGGGGTCCTCCTCACATGCACACTCCACTATACCAGGGGTCCTCCTCACATGCACACTCCACTATACCAGGGCTCCTCCTCACATGCACACTCCACTATGCTGGTAATGAGAGACTGCATTGCTGTGAATTATTGCTGCACTTTATGGAAGTTCTAGTCAGTAAAGAGACTTTTGGTTAGCAGAGAACTGTGTCTGATTTTGCTTTCCATTTTTTGACAATTGACTTTGTGCGTGTCCTAAGAGAGGTGCCCAGTGTAGGACCCCACTGCCGCGACCGTGACATCACTAATAAACCAGCCCTTAGGGGGACTACTACCCCCATCAGGTCCTCTCATAACATCTGGATCCTCTGGGATACCACATTAGTGTATGTGTATGTGCTGCACATAGTGATCTAGTAAGATCACTATGTGCTGACAAAATGAATGGAGAGAAGTGTATGACGCTGATTGGTTACTGATTGGTTAGCGTCAAAAACTTCTTTACAACGCTCATTTGGTCAAAAAGTAAAACACGCCCAGTTGTCTATTAAGAAAGTCATTAGCATAAAGCTAAAATAGGTCATAACTGAACCGATCACATTATGTAGAAGATAGGCCACTTATACTCTGTGGTGACAGAGCCTCTTTAAAACTGTTAGGCCCCATGCACACGACCGGAAAACTGCGGACCGTACTACGGTCTGCAGTTTTACGAACCCATTTGGTTCTATTGGCCGCGGACACCTTTCCATAGCGCTATGGATGGGTGTCTGTGCCGTAGAACCATGCCGGGAATAAGGGAGCATGTACTATTTTTCATATTTTATGAGCCATGCTCCTATGCTTTGTATGGAAGCATGGCCCGAAAATGCAAGTGGCCGTCAACGCCCGAAATCGCGGGCTGTGATTACAGTCACAGCCGTGTGCATGGGGCCTTATTTTTATTAATTTTTTCAATCAACTTTTTTTTTTGTCCCACTAGGGGACTTGAAGATATGAAGCACTGATCACTATTCTAATACACGGCACTACATGCAGTGCAGTGTATTAGAGCTGTCAGATACTCATTCACAGCAAACACAGTGGGTCCTGCCTTTTGCAGGATCTATTAGGCTTCCGTAGATGGCAGACCCGGAGGCCATTGTTAGGCGTCCAAATGGCATAACAAATATTGGCAGCCCACGATAACGATGCGGGGCCTTTGATGGTGTACTAACCCTTTAGAAGCCGCAATTGCTATTGAATGCGGCTTCTAAGGGGTTAATCGGCGGGGACTACGAAGATGGGTCCCTGGGGAAGAAGCTGTGACAACTGCTATATGTAACAGCAGTTGTCACAGCTCATAGAGGTGACTGGGGGGGGGGGGGTGGAGTGGCGGTTATTCCCATGACATACTATTACATCACTAAGCGCAAATTACTCAATAAACATGACGGAATAATACCTTAAGCAGGAAGGGGTTAAAGGGGACACCTGGGGCAGAGATATTAGAGGGGGCACCTAGGGCAGAGATATTAGAAAGTGCACTTGGGGCAGAGACAGTAAAGGCGGCACCTGGGGCAGAGATATTAGAAAGGGCACCTGGGGCAGAGACATTAAACGGGGCACCTGGGGCAGAGATATTAGGGCACCTGGGGCAGAGACAATAAAGGAGGCACCTGGGGCAGAGACATTAAAGGGGGCACCTGGAGCAGAGATATTAGAAAGGGCATCTGGGGCAGAGACATAAAAGGGGACACCTGGGGCAGAGATAGGCGGAGACCTTAGAGGGGGCACCTTGGGTAGAAACATTAGTGAAGGCACTTGGGGCATAGATATTAGAAAGGGCACTTGTAGTAGAGGCACCAGGGGCAGAGACTTTAGAGGGGGCAACAGGAGCAGAGACATTAGAGAGGGACCCTTCAATTAAAAGTGAAAGTGTACGTGTTTATTATAGTGAATGGGATAGTGATGCAAAACCTTGTACAGCCGCTACAAAAGTAATGCCGTCTACACGGACAAACAAATATTAAATAGATGGGAACAACGAAGGGGCTCGTAGGAGTGCCACGGCCCTTTTCAAACTGCTGATTTGGCGGGGTTGCCATGAGACACTGGGGGCGCCAGTAGTAGGTAACGCACAGGGCACCATCAATCAGAAGGCTGGTTAACAATTTTTTTAATTGCTAACAGCAAATGGCTGCGAGGATTTCTATTGCAGCCATATATTACAGCTCTGTAGTGAGTGGCACTAAGTGGGCACAGTGCCAAGAGCAGCAACCCCTATATTTTAGTGGGGAACTATATAAAATATAAAAAGACTAATGTAGGTGGGATACCCCATTAACATTGGGGGATATCTTTACCTGAACTTGCTCTTTAGTGGTAATTCTTATTTACAGCATTAGACGGAGCAGCTGGCATGGCACACCGAGTCTAACCTCCAGTAGTAATGTTATTCCTATGGCATAAGAAAAGATGGGCCAGCAAGATCAGAGACGGAGCAACTACCGTGCAGACGTACTGTTTAGCTTGGCTACTGTGCTTAACCCTTATGGTTTGGCAGTGCCCCGCTACACCTGCAGCCTCCCTGGCATCCTCGCATGTGCGAAAGATTGAAAGAAGTGTCTGCCTGACTCAGACAAACCCCATGTAAATATTACATTTATTTTAATAAAACCCCCGACGCCTTCATGTTTATTCTGGTAAGTCTTGACTGAACGGGCGCTCCCGCTCAGACCTCTGCACCTGTGCCCACAGGACGGGAACAGTCATCATCCAAAGCAATGCAAAAAACACCCCAATGTCAAAATAGACTCCAATATTTACCCTTCTGCCTGAGTCACTGCAAGGAGACGGAGCAGCGGGTACACAGGGTTAAAAAATAGACAGACATGGACTAGTAATGTAGACATAAGGCTTAGTAAACTTGTTTAACCATTTATATCCCACACGGTCCTTGAATTTGAAGGGACGCTTTGTACTAGAAATATCTGCTATTTATAGTCAACATGTTCCAGTGTCAAGACTAGAGATAAACAGATACGTCTACAACACCAAAAAGGACGTAAGTAACAGAAGCAGCAGCTATGTGGCCCATGAGAAGGGTTGGCCCCATCCCCCTTTCCTATGAGCCGTGGAGACCCGCCGGGGCACACTCCCTAAATTCACAGCAACATTAGCAAACAAATGAGAGGGAAAAGGCCAGGGGTAATATCACCCTTCTCTCCCACAAAAATGTGAAGGGGCAACAAGCTCTGGTCCATCCTGTCCCAAGATGGTGAGGTGTGACGGGACAAACTGGCACTGCCAAGGGGCCCCATTTTTGCTCTGGCTATTGAGCTCCTGGATGAGATGCATACATTGTCACAATTCTTTTCCTCTCTTGCCAAAATTGACAAGAAAAGTGGACGTGTTCACACGTACAAAAAGAAGTGGCTGAAAATCCTGGAGCTGTTTTCAAGGGAAAACAGACACTAATTTCAAGGCGTTTTTGAAGCTTTTTTTAATTTGAGGTTTCCTTTGTGACTTTTTTTTAGGCGTTTTTTGAATTGAGCAGCGTAAAAATATGCCTCACGTGAACAGTACCGTTAAAAAAATCATCTCATTAGAATCAATAGAAAACTATTTGAAGCCTCATTTCAGGTGTATTTTAGAGTGTTAAAACGAGTCGTTTACACTCCAAAATCAGCTTGAAAATAAGCAGTGTGAACATACCTTTAGTTTGCGCCACATTTATCAAACGGTCATAGTAGAAAAAAAGGGCACATTTTGGTTGCAAATATACGGCTGCACATAGCAGGCAGACATGTACAAATGACGTGTACCTTTCAATAAATGAGGTGCAATTCTTGCCTTCTTCCCTTTCCGAAAACACCAGAGCAAATTACGCCATTATTAAAAAATGAGGCCCAATGTATCCATGACATGACACCTACAGAGACATTGGGTGCAGCTTTTTGCTGTGACTGAAAATCCCAACAGGTGTGTCAGACGGAAGTAGTGTTTGACTTAAACCCATTAGGGCATATGGACATCATGCCCCTTCTAGGAGCACCAATATATATTACATGGTTGCCCATTTATTTCACTGGGTGCCATGGAACACTACATTAGCCCTGCATTGGCAGCTGCAGAGAAATAAGAAGCCGCACCGAGAACACATGACTATAGTGTGGCCAGCATTATATATGACATATATATATAAGACCATCCACTGACCATCCATATATAAGGAGCCTCCTGTTGGTATTAGTTATAGAGGAAATATAGTCTCTGCAATCGTTGAGCTTTCTAGACATCGCCTCAATGTGGATGGGTAGCCATCTAGCAACAGGTCAGGTCACCAAATTGTCCACATTGGATTAATACGGTTTTGTTTTGGCCAAATGGGTTAACTTCTATCTTAAATCATCACTAACTTTTCAACAAACGTTGCATAAATAAATAGTACAAGTGAATATAAGAAACTTTATATTATATATTTTTAGAGATACATACCTCTTTCTCCACTTATCAGGCTTCCCCTCCCTCCTAAATGTTCACTCTGAATACTGCTTTTTCCGACTCCTCAAGACAAGACGGACTACCGTTTCACTGAGGGATCAGATTTCAGCTGCCCATAGAAGTCTATGGAGAAAGGAGGAGGGAGCAGAGAGAGACACACAGACAGACGCTGCTGCAACTTTCTAGTAAGTGTTATAGAGTAATAGTATTAAGTTGGGGGAGTGGGAATGTCAGACAGTACCCACACCAATTTGATTTTTCTATGCATTGTCATACAAAAGCTGCAATTGTGGATCAATTGGCCATTTATCTTTTCATAGAAAGGATATATAATGGGCTGTAAGGTCAGTTCACATGTTGCATAAATACTGTGGATTTTCCGCAACGGAATTCATTGCGGAAAGTCCGCAGCAAATACATTAGCAGCAAAGTGGATGAGATATAACAAATCTCATTCACACACTGCTTAAATACTAAGCGGAAAAAACACTCAGAAATGGACCTGCGGTGCAGAATTTTATTCCGCGGCATGTCAATTATATTTGCATAAACGCAGCTAGTTTGTTGCGGGTTTTCCCCATTGAATTCAATGGGGAGGTAAAACCCACAGCAAACAACAGCGGATTCACAGAGATTCCGCCGCAGAAACCACAACTCAGAAAAAAATAAAATCTTATACTTACCCAGAAGTCACAGGCCAATCACAGGCTGTAGCGGCGGTCAGATGGGATGAAACGTCTTCCCAGGAGGCCAGCCTGGATGATGCCAGAAGGCCAGCTTCCTGTGATGACATTTCATCCCATGTGACTGCCACTGCAGCCAATTACAGAAACATCATCCCAGGAGGCTGGTCTGCTAGGAGGCCGGCCAATGCAGCAAGCAGTTTTCTGCAGCGGACATTCCTGCTGAAAAACTGCACCACAGTTTGGTGTGTTATTTTGCCCGGGATTTCCTGTGGCTCACATGGAGGATACGCTGAGTGCTTTTACGCAGCGTTTCCACCTCGTGTGAACTCAGCCTTACAAGGACATATCCCTCCCATAAAGAGCAGACTGGCCAATCACTCCTGGGCCCCCACATTTAACACAAATGATATGGGGATATGAGGTATATAACCAAATCTGAAAATTCAGTTCAATATGCTTTGTGCCCTTGAACATAATACACACTGCCTGAATTGCGACCCCCTTTATTAATACTCTACTAAGGAAGAAGATAGAACAGTGTGTTAAAAAGGGGGTTGCCCAAGATTGAAACGTCTTACCTATCCACAGGATACGTGATAAGTGTCTGATCAGTGGTTTTCCCAACAGAAGGACCCCCACTAATCACGAAAACAGGCGTCCCTGTGTCCCCCGTATGAATGGAACGGCGATCGAGCATGAAAGCTAATACACTGGTATTGTATGGTGGTATTATTTGGTATTGTATGGTGACATTATTTGGTATTGTATGGTGGTATTATTTGGTATTGTATGGTGGTGCTATTTGGTATTGTATGGTGGTATTATTTGGTATTGTAGTGGTATTATTTGGCATTGTATGGTGGCATTATTTGGTATTGTATGGTAGTGTTATTTGGTATTGTATGGTGGCATTATTTGGCATTGTATGGTGGCATTATTTGGTATTGTATGGTAGTGTTATTTGGTATTGTATGGTGGTATTATTTGGTATTGTATGGTGGCATTATTTGGTATTGTATGGTGGTATTATTTGGTATTGTATGGTGGTATTATTTGGTATTGTATGGTGGTATTATTTGGCATTGTATGGTGGCATTATTTGGTATTGTATGGTAGTGTTATTTGGTATTGTATGGTGGTATTATTTGGTATGGTATGGTGACATTATTTGGTATTGCATGGTGGTATTATTTGGTATGGTATGGTGGTATTATTTGGTATGGTATGGTGACATTATTTGGTATTGTATGGTGGCATTATTTGGTATGGTATGGTGGCATTATTTGGTATTGTATGGTGGTATTATTTGGTATTGTAGTGGTATTATTTGGCATTGTATGGTGGCATTATTTGGTATTGTATGGTAGTGTTATTTGGTATTGTATGGTGGTATTATTTGGTATTGTATGGAGGTATTATTTGGTATTGTAGTGGTATTATTTGGCATTGTATGGTGGCATTATTTTGTATTGTATGGTGGTATTATTTGGTATTGTATGGTGGCATTATTTGGTATTGTATGGTGGTATTATTTGGTATTGTATGGTAGTGTTATTTGGTATTGTATGGTAGTGTTATTTGGTATTGTATGGTAGTGTTATTTGGTATTGTATGGTAGTGTTATTTGGTATTGTATGGTGGTATTATTTGGTATTGTATGGTGGTATTATTTGGTATTGTTTGGTAGTGTTATTTGGTATTGTGTGGTGGTATTATTTGGTATTGTATGGTGGTATTATTTGGTATTGTATGGTAGTGTTATTTGGTATTGTATGGTAGTGTTATTTGGTATTGTATGGTAGTGTTATTTGGTATTGTATGGTAGTGTTATTTGGTATTGTATGGTGGTATTATTTGGTATTGTATGGTGGTATTATTTGGTATTGTTTGGTAGTGTTATTTGGTATTGTGTGGTGGTATTATTTGGTATGGTATGGTGACATTATTTGGTATTGTATGGTGGTATTATTTGGTATGGTATGGTGACATTATTTGGTATGGTATGGTGACATTATTTGGTATTGTATGGTGACATTATTTGGTATTGTATGGTGGTATTATTTGGTATGGTATGGTGGTATTATTTGGTATGGTATGGTGACATTATTTGGTATTGTATGGTGACATTATTTGGTATTGTATGGTGGTATTATTTGGTATGGTATGGTGGTATTATTTGGTATGGTATGGTGACATTATTTGGTATTGCATGGTGGTATTATTTGGTATGGTATGGTGGTATTATTTGGTATGGTATGGTGGCATTATTTGGTATGGTATGGTGACATTATTTGGTATGGTATGGTGACATTATTTTGTATTGTATGGTGGTATTATTTGGTATGGTATGGTGGCATTATTTGGTATGGTATGGTGACATTATTTGGTATTGTGTGGTGGCATTATTTGGTATGGTATGGTGGCATTATTTGGTATGGTATGGTGACATTATTTGGTATTGTATGGTGGTATTATTTGGTATTGTATGGTAGTGTTATTTGGTATTGTATGGCAGTATAAACATTCGAGTGGAATGTGCATATGTCTCAGTCGTCCTTTACATATCGCTGCACTATCGATTGTATAAAATCCCAAAAATAATTTTTTCACCCATGTTGTAAGATTGCAAGGTTCCAGTCCACATGTGATAACCAGTATAATTTTATAATTCAGGGCAATTAAATATTAGCATCTACATATATAATAGATAAAACACATACAGTACAGCACTGGGTACACCAGCACAAGCAATGTAAGTGGATAATACAGCACGCGTGCGCCAATAGATATGATGTGACTGGTGGGAGGCCATTGGTGACTCTGCCAAGATTACCTTTTGATAGGTAAGTGGATCCCATACCTCACCCATTTGTGCGTTTAAATAATAAGACGGATTAATATATCAGGTATGTTTGTTATGATTTTATAATATAGTGACAATGGCCTGGGTATACACATGACAAAAGGGGTTAATGATTGGATTGTAATATACACTGTATGTGTTTTATCTATTATAAGTGATGATGATACAGTATTTAACTGCACTTAATTATGCAAATATGGCAGATGCCTTCAGGCTGAGTTCACACTGTTAATTTTTATTGCATTTTTAACTTATATTTTTTTGTATATTAACTCCCATGTCCCTTAATGAGAACTCATCAACCAAGACAACAAAAAACAAAACATGCACGTTAAAAACACAACAAAAAACGCAGTGTGAACCCAGCCGTATATACTGGTAATCACATGTATGACATTTTTATTCATTCAATAATCCAGAAAATCTCATAATCCAATCTGATGACAGGGGTCTGGATCATTAGAATTTTAATGTGCCGACAAAGATTTAAAAACTAGCATTTTCTTAAAAGGGTAACTACATTTTTGAAAAACTTTTGACATGTCAGAAGTTTTGATCGGTGAGGATGCTTCACTAAAATGAAGCAGCAGAAGTGCTCGGGTAAGCGCTGTAACGTTTAGTTTCTGATCGGCTTTCCGAGGAAAGCCCAGCAAGTGGTGTACGGACTGATAGACTTTCTATTGAGCCCATATACCACTCCGAGGAAAGTTGATCAGAAACAAAGCGGCACAGCGCTCACCCGATTGTGTGGTGGGGGTCTCAGCACTCGGACCCCCACCGATCAAAACTTTTGACATGTCAAAAGTTTTTTAAAAGTTTAGTTACACTTTAAAAAGTTTTGCCAGGCAAAGGTAGATTCTTAGTTTGGACAGTAGATGGCGCTATACTAAAACAAATGGCATGAAGATGGCGGGACTCATGCTTTTTAAGGCCACATGGCACAATAATAAATAATCAGGTAATGTTTAATGTTTCCAATTACCATCAGCTCTGTCCTAATGATGAATAGTGGACGTGGTGGAGCTACAAAGTGAACTGATGGCTCTTCATGGATATGCGATACTCTTTATAGAGAATATTCCTGGGCTTTTTAACTCTGATGGAGGTAATAAAAAACAAATGTGCGCAGCCTACAATAAGTCGGTGGAACCTGAAGCTCTTTGGAAGTTTTTTTCTCTTCATGTCTTGTATGGTAATTAATATGAAGACTGAAGCCAATAAATAGTTTGGGATTCATCGGTGACTATTCATCAGAGTTGTGCAAGAGATTTTTTATTTTTTATTTCTTTAGCATTAAATATTTTATAAAACTTTTATAAAACTTAAAGGGGTATAAAAACTCTGTTAGGACATCCTAGGATAGGGGGTTTCCTTGTTTGGGAACTCCATAAAGTAGCCAGAACAGAAATCTCTCTCTTTCTCTGGAGGACCCAGGATGTCCATGCATTATACAGACAGCTCATTGATTTCTATGAGCACCATGTAATACTTTAATACCCCTGTGGAGGTGCTGCAAAAGATTTAAACACTTGCTGCAGGGTTCCTCTGCTGATTACAGCCGATCCCTGGGGGTCCCAGCAGCGGGAAAACCTATGCCCAGCTTATTTTTTCGGGAACCGTCTAACAAAAAAGGGATTGTAGAAAGTGAACACCCCCTTTAAGGAATGTAATTGGGCCGCCTGCAGAATTGTGGAGAAGTGCAAAAAAGCTAAAATACACAGGCTCACATTTATTAAGAAGTATTTGCCATGTTCTGGCGTACACTGCGATGCTAAAATTTTGCAAGTGATAATGTCGATTTTAGTGGTAGAATTTGTGATTTACTAAGCGCCAAAAGTGCGCATGTTTTCAAGGAGATGTCGTTTAGGCCACATTTATTATGTGAAACAGGAGGAAATGGCGCAACTCTAACACCTGCTCACAGGAGGCAGAGATTTAATTTACTCACTGACAGTTAAAAATGCGCCACGAAAACGTTTTTGCTGTATACACTACCGTTCAAAAGTTTAGGGTCACTTAGAAATTTCCTTATTTTTGAAAGAAAAGCACAGTTTTTTCCAATGAAGATAACATTAAATTAATCAGAAATACACTCTATACATTGTTAATGTGCTAAATTACTATTCTAGCTGCAAACGTCTGGTTTTTAATGCAATATCTACATAGGTGTATAGAGGCCCATTTCCAGCAACCATCACTCCAGTGTTCTAATGGTACATTGTGTTTGCTAACTGTGTTAGAAGGCTAATGGATGATTAGAAAACACTTGAAAACCCTTGTGCAATTATGTTAGCACCGCTGTAAACAGTTTTGCTGTTTAGAGGAGTTATAAAACTGACCTTCCTTTGAGCTAGTTGAGAATCTGGAGCATTACATTTGTTGGTTCGATTAAACTCTCAAAATGGCTAGAAAAAGAGAGCTTTCATGTGAAACTCGACAGTCTATTCTTGTTCTTAGAAATGAAGGCTATTCCATGCGAAAAATTGCCAAGAAACTGAAGATTTCCTACAACGGTGTGTACTACTACCTTCAGAGGACAGCACAAACAGGCTCTAACCAGAGTAGAAAGAGAAGTGGGAGGCCCCGCTGCACAACTGAGCAACAAGACAAGTACATTAGAGTCTCTAGTTTGAGAAATAGACGCCTCACAGGTCCTCAACTGGCAGCTTCATTAAATAGTACCCGCAAAACGCCAGTGTCAACGTCTACAGTGAAGAGGCGACTCCGGGATGCTGGCCTTCAGGGCAGAGTGGCAAAGAAAAAGCCATATCTGAGACTGGCTAATAAAAGGAAAAGATTAATATGGGCAAAAGCACACAGACATTGGACAGAGGAAGATTGGAAAAAGTGTTATGTACAGACGAATCGAAGTTTGAGGTGTTTGGATCACACAGAAGAACATTTGTGAGACGAAGAACAACTGAAAAGATGCTGGAAGAGTGCCTGACGCCATCTGTCAAGCATGGTGGAGGTAATGTGATGGTTGGTTTTCAGCATCTGGATAAAAACAAAAATGCTCCCAATCACTGTTAGCAAGCAGAGATCTTAAAATTTGTGAAGAAATAAAACACAAAGTATATTAGAAAGTTGCATAACTTTTCATTATTATCATAAAACCAGAAATCCCAATCATGTTGATACTGAATGTGAATACAGCCTAAGGGCACGTCCAGACGTGGCGGAATTGTTTCAATACATTTTTAGGCAAGTTAGTTCAGACGTTGCGGAACACTCCGCTGCGGACCATAGGCTGCGGTGCGGCATTTTCCCTCCGTTGCGGAGAAGAAACGGAATTTCACTGCGGATTTCAGCCTTTGCAATGCAAAAACTGAAATCTGTGGCAAGTCCGCTGTGTTTTCTGCAACATCTGAATTACCTGTCAAATATGCAAATGTTGGTGCAGATTCATTGCGTAATTGGCCCAAATCTGCACCAACATTTGCAGCGGAAAAACTGCCACGTCTGGACGTGCCCTAAGGGTATGTTCACATGCAGAGTCAAAAACGGCTGAAAACAGCCTCTGGTTTTCAGACGTTTTTGAAGCTGAAAACGTTTTTTTTTTAGGTGTTTTTCTAGATGTTTTTGGAGATGTTTTTCCATTGACACAATGAAAAACTGCTCCAAAAACGGCTCAAGAAGTGACAAGCTCCTTCTTTTTTTATGCGCCTTTTTTTAAACCGGCAGTGTAAAAAGACCCCCGTCTGAACTAAACGTAGTTTTTCCAATTGAATTTAATGGGCAGATGTTTGTAGGCGTTTAGCTACCGTTTCTTCAGGAATATTTCAGGGCATTTTCTCCCCGAAATACGCCTGAAAACAGCGTGTGAACATACCCTCAGACTTCTGGTTTAGGCGATCACAGCTGAGAACATGGCTTTGTATAGGGGTCTCCAGGTGAGCTATATACAAAGAATGTCCTTTTCAGTGCTTGTCCTGAGAATTGTATACGCGGTCACATCTTACTATAGATTTGTAGCATTTCGAGTACTCAATCTAATGGACCTTAGAGGTAAACTTCCCCTTTAACACCGATGCGGGTGGCTTTTTGGGCCTGATTGTCTAGATTACCCATCCTTAACAAGTGATTGATTCAGAAACCAGTGATGTAATAGAAGACTGGAACACTGTAGCGACAGGCAGCGTAAGCCGGAGCGGTCTGTTTATGTTTAATATAATTGTTTCAGGCAGTGTGGTAGCCGCGTGAGTCAGATTGCTGCGAACGACGGAATTATCGAGAATTCCTGTACTAGATCTCTATGAAGCTCCTTCACCTCCGACATTGAGCAGCTACCCCACCACTTTACGACATACCGGGCCCTTACATTTACTCCTCTATTTTGCAGGGTACGGTTTGTTTATTCTGGGATGTTGATTTATTCTACTCAGAAAGGTCAATGCAGGTGAGTTATAAATGCACTTGAGTTCTGCTCAACAAGAATCAGCAAATGTAAAACCTAAAACCACTCATATAGGAAACTACTTCAGCACTATATCCCTCTTCCCCCTCATGTCACACTTCAGGAAGCTGAGATATCAAGTTCTGTTTGTTTGCTTGTTTGTTTGCTTGTGTTTATTTGTGTGTTTGTGCTGGTTTGTGTGTTTGTTTGTGGTTGTGTGTTTGTTTGTTTGTTTGTTTGTTTATTTGAGTGTCTGTGTGTGTGTTTGTTTGTTTGTTTGTTTGTTTGTTTGTGCTGGTTTGTGTTTGTTTGTTTGTTTGTTTGTTTGTTTGTGTGTTTGTCTGAGTGTCTGTGTGTGTGTTTGTTTGTTTGTTTGTTTGAGTGATTGTGTGTTTGCTTGTTTGTTTGTTTGTTTGTTTGTGTGTTTGTGCTGGTTTGTGTGTTTGTTTGTGGTTGTGTGTTTGTTTGTTTGTTTGTTTGTTTATTTGAGTGTCTGTGTGTTTATTTGTTTGTTTGTGCTGGTTTGTGTTTGTTTGTTTGGTTGCCTGTTTGTTTGTGTGTTTGTGCTGGTTTGTGGTTGTGTGTTTGTTTGTTTGTTTGTTTGTTTATTTGAGTGTCTGTGTGCTTATTTGTTTGTTTGTGCTGGTTTGTGTTTGTTTGTTTGTTTGTTTGTTTGTTTGTGTGTTTGTTTGAGTGTCTGTGTGTTTGTGTGTGTTTGTTTGTTTGTTTGTTTGTTTGTTTGTTTGAGTGATTGTGTGTTTGCTTGTTTGTTTGTGTGCTTGTGTTTGTTTGTGTGTTTGTGCTGGTTTGTGTTTGTGTGTTTGTTTGTGGTTGTGTGTTTGTTTGTTTGTTTGTTTGTTTGTTTAGTTGAGTGTCTGTGTGTCTGTGTGTTTGTTTGTTTGTTTGTTTGTTTGTGCTGGTTTGTGTTTGTTTGTTTGTGTGTTTGTTTGTTTGTTTGTTTGTTTGGTTGCCTGTTTGTTGAGATCCTCACTCTTGTAGAACTGAACTATATCCAGTGCCTGCCTGTGACATTCAGAGAACATCAGTTTTCTTTCCGTAACAAAACTGGTCAAAATATGTATTTTTGACTACTTGATTCCGCAAAGTTAATATTTTGATAGTCAAAAAAAGAATAACACCATGTGGTACAGTGGCAGGAACAGCTATAGAAGCTCTACAGTGTGAGGACCACAACAAACAGCACCCCGTATCCTGAACCACTGTGACTGTGGGATGGATACAGCAAGGATAAAGGAGTTTCCTACAGTCTCACCTACATTTCTAAAGTTTTTAGTGAAGTACACCTCCAACCCCTCGAGGATGGGAACAATTTTTTTATTTTTCCTCGTTGCATCCTCGACTATGAGCTGTATGAGGCTTTATGCAGGACGAGTTGTACTTTATTTATGTGCCATTTTTAGGTACATAGACACTAGCATTTAATTTACATATATTTTTTATTTTGGCAAAATTACAGAAAAAAAAACCTATTCTGTTGCTGTTTTTTTGTTTGTTTTTTACGGCATACACCGATCATCATAAATTTATTGTACAGTTTGTTACTATCGTGACCATACCAAATATAGGTATATTATTAAACGTATATAATAAAGTTTATTTTTTGTAAAAAAGCGTGATTATGTGGGATTTTTTTTGATGATTTTTGTCTTAACATTACTTTTTTAATTTAAATTCATTTTACTCTTTTTTTTTTCTTCTTTTTATATTCCCATAAGGGGATTTTTTATTTTGATTCTATCTTTTTGATGTGATCAAAGGGATTTGTCCCTTTAGTCTCTTCCCTTAAATTCCTTGATTATTGCTGATCGCAGTATTCAAAGGGTTAAACGGCGTAGATTAGAGGTTTCTTTGATCTCCACATTAGAGTAGGACTGCAGCTATGTATTACAGCCTTTGCCCTGTTCCTGATCGCACAGGGACACTTGTTGTGTCCCCACGATCAGCAGCACGAGTATGCTTGTCCTAAAGCCGCAACTGGTTAATGGGGTTTCAATACCACATGCAACCCGTGGGCAGGTGTGGCACTGTTTTTGGAAGAAAGCAGACACATTTTTCTAAACCTGTATAGCTCTCTTATCAATCATTATGGGCTGGGAGAAACTATAGTGTTGTTCGATGGGATTATTTAGGAATTTTAGATAAATCCCTGCCCCAATGCTCACCATCTCATATATTTCCAGTTCTGAGACCGTCAGAAGAATAAATGTAATGTGAACCATGTATTGTGTTGTATGCAATATCCAGATTCACTGACATCATCTTGTCTTCTTATCCAATGTTTCCGCTTTCCACTGATAGGAAGGAAACAATAAACTCATCACAGTAGTAATATAACCCACAGAAGTGGCAGTCGGCACAATGCCAGGCTAGCGGGAGTAAAACACTTGTCCAGTTTATTTTTTTACTTTTTTAAAGCCCGAGCCGTGCTTTTTATCACCCAGGTGCAAAAAAAAAAAAGTGCAGGGGTGCCACACAAAAAGTGCACAAGGACGCGGTCTATCGCAGCCCTTCACTTAAAAGAGAAAGGCCACGCATAACCATTCCCCGACCCTCTATGCCTTAGGCCAAGAGGATGGAGGATCCCCCCTTGCCGGAGCTCAGGGAGACCCAAGAACCCTCCAAGGCTTCTACCTGGGCAGCCACCCCAGTGTCCACCTTGGAGCCTGCTTCTACTTGCACCTCCCTTCCGAAGAATGGAGGCCGGGTTGCAGGGGAAAACAGAACTAGAAGGCCACACATTTTCCCTCCAGACCTTGGAAGGGTCCCAAAAGGGCACCGCATCCGAAATCCTGTGACAAACACACAGTGAAAAACAAAATTAAATAAGTGGATGTGTGCTGTGATACAGCCTGGACATCTACCAGGTATAAAATTTCCTCATCTCCCCGCCAGAAGGCCAGGAAAATAAAGGGGTGTGCTCAGAAGTGTGAAAGAGAGTGCATGCAAATGTGCCTTCACTCAGTGGGATCTCACCCCCAGTGAGTTAGGGCACCCCAGGGTCACCAGCCCTGGGGCACATAGCAACTCAGGCTTCCAAACTACCCAACCTCAATTCGGCGGTCGCCTGGTCACCTACAAATGGTACCTTTAAACCGAGTGCATACATCAGATCGATGACTGTTGTGGTTCCCTGCCCTCACCTCGGTGTTCTGTCATCCCTCTATGATGGGGTGCTATCCACCATCAGGGATGATTACTAACCTCAGCTTAAGCAGGTACTACACTTGATCTTAGCCAAAAGGCCGAGAAGCAAAAACACTTGTCCAGTTTTTCAGTTATCAATGACCTACATATGAAAACTGAAGCTCATACCACACATCTCTCTTTCTACAGGAGAGTTCTTGGAAGGTATTGATTCTCCTTGCGGAGATCCAGCTGGTAGGGAATCTTAAAAGCAATGCTCCTTGGGAAAAAAGTATGTAAAATAGCTCTCCTCCAGTTGGAAGAAAAGTGTCTCTCCAGTGCCCCCTATGGGTGACTACCCTGTAAGTCAGTGTCTGACACATTTTAGAGCAGGGGTCTCAAACTCGGCCGGGTAAGTGGGCCGCATACAGAAAAAATGTGAAGTGGTCGGGCCGCATTACGTTCAAATTTGATACAATACAAAATTATTGTTAATCAATTCGTTATTTGAACTACTTTAACACTATATTACTATAATAATACCGCTAGGTTTAAAATTTGAGAGATTTCTCCACGTGCTTATTTCAACAATCCAGCTTTCCAGTTTAAGTGTCGCTAAATGCAGTCCGGCGGCTCAGTTAGCACACATGTCAAGATTGGGCAGCCCCTTTTTAGATAGTGCCACAGTGCCCTCGGTGGATGCTGCCGCAGAGCCCTGTGTAGATGCTGCCACAGCAGTGCCCTCTGTAGATGCTGCCACAGCCGTGCCCTCTGTAGATGCTGCCACAGCAGTGCCCTCTGTAGATGCTGCCACAGCAGTGCCCTCTGTAGATGCTGCCACAGCAGTGCCCTCTGTAGATGCTGCCACAGCAGTGCCTTCTGTAGATGCTGCCACAGCAGTGCCCTCTGTAGATGCTGCCACAGCAGTGCCTTCTGTAGATGCTGCCACAGCAGTGCCCTCTGTAGATGCTGCCACAGCAGTGCCCCCCGTAGATGCCGCCACAGCAGTGCCCCGTAGATGCCGCCACAGCAGTGCCCCCCGTAGATGCCGCCACAGCAGTGCCCCCCATAGATGCCACCACAGCAGTGCCCCCTGTAGATGCCACCACAGCAGTGCCCCCCGTAGATGCCGCCACAGCAGTGCCCCCCGTAGATGCCGCCACAGCAGTGCCCCCCATAGATGCCACCACAGCAGTGCCCCCTGTAGATGCCACCACAGCAGTGCACACTGTAGATGCCACCACAGCAGTGCCCCCCATAGATGCCGCCACAGCAGTGCCCCCCATAGATGCTGCCACAGCAGTGCCCCCCATACATGCTGCTACAGCAGTGCCCCCTGTAGATGCCGCCACAGCAGTGCCCCTTGTAGATGCCGCCACAGCAGTGCCCCCTGTAGACTGGGACTCCTGCTCTGGGGAAGCCCCTGACCTCATTGTCGATGTATGGACAGCGATTTCAGAGGCTTCCCCAGAGTCCCGGAGAAGAGCCGATAGTAGCGCTCTGCCCGGGACTCCGCTCTGGGGAAGACCCTGACACACTGTCCATATATGGGCAGCGATGTCGGGGAATTCCCCAGAGTCCTGGAGAAGAGCCGATAGTAGCGCTCTGCCCGGGACTCCGCTCTGGGGAAGACCCTGACACACTGTCCATATATGGGCAGCGATGTCAGGGAATTCCACAGAGTCCCGGAGCAGAGCCGATACTAGCGCTCTGCTCGGGACTCCGCTCCGGGGAAGACCCTGACACATTGTCCATATATGGGCAGCGATGTCAGGGAATTCCACAGCGTCCCGGAGCAGAGCCAATACTAGCGCTCTGCCCGGGACTCCGCTCTGGGGAAGACCCTGACACACTGTCCATATGTTGACAGCGATGTCAGGGAATTCCACAGAGTCCCGGAGCAGAGCCTGTACTAGTGCTCTGCCCGGGACTCCGGCTCTGGGGAAGCCCCAGACATTGCTGTTCATATGTGGACAACGATGTCAGAGAATTCCAGAGTCTCGGAGCAGAGCCGATACTAGCGGCTCTGTGTCCCGCGGGCCGCAGATGACAGCCCCAGGGGCCGCATGCGGCCCGCGGGCCGCGTGCTTGAGACCCCTGTTTTAGAGCCTTGAATCATGGCTCAAGCTGATCGCCAAACCAGAGACATCCCAACTGTTGACAGCACGGTTTCGGAGTTATTGCACCTCATCAGTACAGAGTAGGTTTCTGATTGCATAAGTGAGATGACTTTTAAGCAGCTCTTTGAATGTATTGATTCTCCTTGCAGATAGAACAACCGGTAGCCCTTAAGACTCCCTATTAGCTGGATCTCTGCTAGGTAAATCAGTACATTGCAAGAGCTGCTCCAAAGGCATCTCACTCAGCCAACCAGAACCGTACTCTTTACTGATGAGGGGCAACAACTTAGAAATAATGCTGCCGTGTTTCAAGGCTCTATAGAAGATCTTTGACTTACAGGAAAGTCACCTATAGGATGCACTATAGAGAGACAGTTTTCTTCCTCTTGAAAGAGAGCTATTTTGCATACAGGAGAACATAAGCCACTGTAACTTTTGTATCATAGTTACTAGAACTGCAATGTCAGTGAATAGCAAGTGGTACACCCCCCCCCCCTCTCCCATTAGCCAGTGCAGTAAACTATACCAAATTCCTCTGTCTGTCCTGGAAATCAATGGCTGGCCATTAATTTGAATGGGCTCCTGTAAGTGACCCTGCAGGTAAATAATCATTTGACTTGCAGTCCCCCAGTGATAAAAATCTAATTGCAGTATGTCCCACCAGAGGATCTACCACCCCGATCACTGCGATCAGTTTGTGGTGGGGAACTACAAAATTAATTGTTATTGCTTTCATTATCCAATCAGTTTATTGACCTCATTACTTAAAGTAATTAACCAATCAGAGCTCTGATGCACCTTATCCAATCAGTGAGTGGATTAATCATTTCCAGAATGTTTTACGGATTCGATCATCAAGTGGATTATGAATTGTGTTGCGACAATGGTGAAAGTGCAGTTGGGATTATAATAGGATTTTATCAATCTGACACGTAGCAGAGGGATTATGGTGACAAGTATAGAATATGTTATAGAAATCCCAGTCCCGGAGAAATGATTCACGCTCACGTGTATTAAGAGTCAGATGCTACTACATGGGCTCCAAGGCAAAGTAACAGTTTAGACTCCTCACTCGATCTCCAACCTTATATCCTATATGTAAATATCAGATTTGTAAACCTCCATATGTGCTTCAAAGAACCTAGAAAAATCAAGCAGTGCCTGTAATGACGGGGTAGGGAGACGGACAGGTGAGCCCTAATCTACCCGCCACTCAGTCCCTGCCTACTTGCACGGCCCGTCCTAGGCGATGGCATACAACTGGGCGACGGTCCCTACGCTCAATATGTGTATGACAGACAAACAGACAAGGGTACACAGAAGCTAAGGGAAATGGGGCAGTTGCCCACGGCAACACCGTGAGCAACAGGAGTAGTTAACGAGCCGAGTCAAACCAGGAGTATACGAGGTACCAAACACAGAGCAGGAGTGTAGTCAGTAAAGTCAGGGTCAAAATGAAGCAAGGTCAATAATAATAGCAGGAGCAGCAGAGCCAGGAAACAGGAAATAATCACTGGCAAAGACAAGCAGGAAATGAAGGTATAAAGAGGCCGAGGGCGGGAGCTAGAACCGTCTGGCCAGGCTGTGATAGGTTCTCCCACTCCTGAGCCTACCAGCCTGAGTGGTAGCAGATCGAGTCATTCTATCAGACCTAGGAGCAGGTGCAGCCTGATTAACCACGGGCGTCGACACAGAAGCTGTGTCTGGCAGATGCTTTACAGTGCCCATCTAACAATACACTTTTCCAATGGGTCCTATCACCCTTCTCTTCTACAAAGGATGGGAAGTGCAGAAAAACAAGCAATTGGTCCTCCTCTCCATGCTGTGGCATGTACCATAATCAGAATGCCCCTCTCCCAGAGCAAAGGCACCACTACAAAGGTTGCTTAGGTTGGTTCCAATCACATCTAAGTGGTTCATTGATGTCCACAGAGAACAAGTCTCCCGATGTCTACATGTGCCACAGTGTTAACAAACAAGAGAAAAGGAGCCAGTCTGTAGGTCCTACCACCCTAGGGATGGGAAGAGGACAAGCGCCTGGTCCTCCTCTCCCGGGATGGGAGTTGTCATGATTTGAACCATCAACCTCTCTCCTCTTTTTATGTTTCTGGCTCTAAATTGTTTTATTTATGATTGTAGTTACAAAAAATACATTTTATTACGTTCCGTATCTTTGACTTTTTTATGATTTTTGGATTTCGGCTCAAGTCATTGCACTTTTACTGGGTCAGCATGCCCCGGCCCTGCACGTACCCCCTCCGACAGAGAAAGTCTAGTTGGCTGTAGTACTGGCTGATCTTATAACTGCGCAGCACCTGTGATATAGGACCCGGGACAGAATTCCAGCCCGAATTAGCATGAAACATACTAATAAATGATTGTTTGAGAGGAATGTTTACTTTGGGTAAAAGCTGCACATTCCATGAAATAATATAAATTACTCAGGGCTTGTTTTCGCATTACTTAAGAAATCTTAACAGACAGACCCAGAGAGGGGCTGAGGAACACGGAACGGAACGATATCCTTGCAAACACTACACTTTGTTATTTTAATCGGGGCCCAAGGAAACATCTGATTTTTACCGAGGGCAGAAAGAATGGAAGATAAACATTAACACGACTGCCCTGATTTAGTCCTTCTTTGTTCTATGAGCTGTAACAAACAAACGTCTCTGGATGGAATGGATCTCGGCCTATTGTCTTATTAAGTGTTTCCAACGTGAGATAAAACGCACAATGCTCAAGCTGTTAACACTGCGCTGATTTACTAAGGCTTCTTAAAGACGTTTTATTTATAAACCAAGAGGCTGTACCCTAAATTCCAAAACTTCAGAGCGGACCTCTACCTTCAAACCTAATGCTAGTAAGAGAAATGGAACACCTTTTAGGGGTTAAAAGTGCAAAAGAGACCATATATCTAGTATACAAGCTTCCACCCTGTATAGATATATGGAAATTCCATTAATCCGCCATTGATTAATCCAAAATCAGGTAAATTAGGATATAATTTTCTATTGCCATTTGATAATCTAGAATATTTGATCATCCAGCACCTATTAACTCCCATTGATGTAGGATTAAATTTGTTCGATTCATCCTGATGTCAGATGTATCCAACAAGGTAAAATAAATTGACGTTTCTCATTGCTAGGTCCTGCAAATACTTCAGTCAACACATATAGCTGTAACTGAGCTGAATTTGTCATTTAACTGCTTTGGTTTAGTCCACATATTGCAGTATGTTTTTCTGCAGTCCTATGCTTACCCAGAGATACCACTCCATGATACACTATATATCCAAATTGTATGTGGGCACCCCTCCTAACTATTAAGTTACTAATAGTATGGGTCGTAATGTAGAGCTCAATGACATGTGGCAGTGTTATAGGATGCTACCTTTGCAACATTTCAGTTTGTGGTATTTGTGATCTGCTAGATCTGCCCCGGTCACCTGTAAGTGCTATTATTTTCTGCTAGATCTGCCCCGGTCACCTGTAAGTGCTATTATTATCTGCTAGATCTGCCCCGGTCACCTGTAAGTTCTATTATTATCTGCTAGAACTGCCCCAGTCACCTGTAAGTGTTATCACTATCTGCTAGATCTGCGCCATTCACCTGTAAGTGTTATTATTATCTGCTAGATCTGCCCCATTCACCTGTAAGTGCTATTATTATCTGCTATATCTGCCCCGGTCACCTGTAACTGTTGTTATTATTATCTGCTAGATATACTCCGGTCACCTGTAAGTGTTATTATTATCTCCTAGATATGCCCCGGTCACCTGTAAGTGATATTATTATCTACTAGATCTGCCCTGGTCACCTGTGTTATTATTATCTGCTAGATCTGCCCCACGGTTACCTGTAGGTGCTATTATTATCTGCTGGATCTGCCCCGGTCACATGTAAGTGCTATTATTATCTGCTAGAACTGCCTGGTCACCTGTAAGTGTTATCATTGTGATGTGGAAGCATCTAGGAGTAACAACAGCTCAGCCACGAAGCGGTAGAACACGCAAACTCACAGAGCGGAGCTACTGAGTGCTAAAGCGCGTGGTATGTAAAAAACCACCTCTTCTCTGTTATATCACTCACTACAGAGTTCCCAACTACTTCTAGAAGTGACATTAGCACCATAACTCTGCGCATGGAGCTTCTTGAAATGGGTTTCCATGGTCACTGCTCACAAGCCTCAGATCACCATGCACAATGCCAAGCATCGGCTGGAGTGGTATAAAGCCCGTCACCAGTAGACTAAGGAGCAGCGTGTTCTCTGGAGGTATGAATTTAGTCTCACTATCTGGCAGTCTGATGGAGGAATCTGGGTTTCCTGCATGCCAGGAGAACGTTACCTACATAATGCATAGTGTCTGCTGTAACGTGTGATGGAGGAGGAATAATGGTCTTGGATTGTTTTTCAGGGTTTGGCCCTTTATTTCCAGTGAACGGTAATGTTAATGCTTCAGCCCACAAAGGCATTTGTGACAATTGTAGTTTTAAACTTTGTGGGAACTGTTTGGGGTTCGACCCCTTTCTGTTCCAGCATGACTGCGTCCCAGTGCCCAAGGTCCATAAAGTCATGGTTGGTTGGGTGAGTTTGGTATGGAAGAACTTGACTGGCCGCACAGAGCCCCAACCTCAACCCCATCCAACACCTATGGGATAAAATAGAATGGAGATTGCGAGCCAGGCCCCTTCCTCCAACATCAGTGTCTGACCTCACAAATGATCTTCTGGACGAATGGGCAAAAATTCCCACAGACGCTCCAAAATCTTGTATAAAGTCTTTCCAGAAGAGTGGAAGCTAATCTTTCCCAGACTCCTGGGTGGTAAATTTGCCCAGCTAGACAGCGAACCAGTTTACCTAGAAACAGATATAACTGATAGCTGAAGAGGATTTCTAACAACTTGATAGTATTGGCTGACTTATATTAAATAGTGATTTGTTTCCTATTTTAGGTGAGAACACGCTTTAAAGGGCTTGTCTGGTTTAGAAAACATTTTCATATACCCTATTATGTCATTCTGAGTTAATAGATACAGGACCCCCCATCCATTAACCAGAAAAGTGCAGTTACAAAAAAACATCTCTCACCCTGGAGGACCTGGCACCCCGATGCATTCTATGGACTGCCCATTGATTTCAATAAAAACTGTGTAATTCCCTATTTCCCCTGTGGTGGCACTGCAGGAAACACTGAACACTTACTGCAGGGCTCCCCAGCAGATTACAACTGATCGCTGAAGGTCCCCGCAGCAGGACACCCTGTGATCAGGAGACCCTCCTAACAAAAAAAGATTGGCTAAAGTATACAACCCCTTTAATAAGCATAGGCAGCTCTTATGACTAGTGGGCTTTTAAAATACACTAATACTTGCTAAAGATTCCCAGGCAGCTTTGTCTGGTGGATGATTACATACTATTAACCCTTTTATTTCCAGGATCCATGTTACAGAGCCATGCAGATTATGATATAGTCCAAATCATTTAGACTTTCTGATAAATTTATCTAACCTGCAGCCTGCTATAACATTCAGTTGCATCGTCTGTACTGGATACTGAATATCATATATATTCAGTACAGGCTTGTTCATACCTTGCAGTATCTCGGCCACAGGCAGATGTTTGAAGAGGAGAGCAGATGGTCCATAGTACTGAATGAGGTTTTAAGATATCCCATTCACACTGGGAAATAAAACTGCGTGTAAAAACCTTGTTTGACCATAAAAATAATTAAACAAAATGTAATTAAAGGGGTATTCTTATCTTAAACATTTATGGCATATCCACAGAATATGCCATAAATAATTTATTTAGTGCGGGTCCCACCTCTATAAACCTCACCTATTGGAAGAACGGGGTCTTATGACCCCCATTTGCTGGAGATGTGGCCATGTGACCTACCCCATTGAAGTCTATGGGAGTTACAGGGCACTGCTTGATCAGCCCTTTCTATAACTCCTTAGCGTGACCTCCTCTCCATTGACTTCTATGGGGAATGTGGCCAGCCTGAATTGGCAAATGAGGGTCACAGGACCAGAGGTAGGATCCACACCTATCAAACATTTAGGGCATATCCTGTGAAGGTAGAAGTGCCCCTTTTTAAGACACTAAACCTAAACTCCATCTTATCTCTATTTGCAATTCAATGCAATCTATGGCTCCCTGTTATCAGTCATTTCAGGCATGGAGAAGGCTGTGTTCTTCAGTGGGAAGACTAACAGAAAGTCCTAGAAAATTTGTTTTTTTAAAAGCTTTAGCAAATTACTTTATAACTACAAATCCCAGCATTTCCATTTACCAGGCAATTAATATAATTTTAACCCACAACAACCTTTACCCCATGCCAGTGACATACTGTGAAGCACCCAGGAATAGTAATTGGGGGATCATCTGGACACTCAATAACTATTTACACAGATCTCAGAGCTTTCTTTAATGGTTTCGTCCAATGAGATCATCAGAGGTCTAGGGAGACACCGGGCATCCAATAGGACCTAGTAATTTATCTGTTATATTGCCCCCTACTGGTAGAGAATATATTTATAAAAGCATTCTCTAAAATCAATGAGTAAATTAGACAATGAAACAAATAAATAAAATAACCTAAAAAAAATTAATAGATTGCAATATATCCAAATAAAGACACAGACAGATGATCTCTTTACCTATTCTTGATAATCCTGAAAATGATCAGACTGTGAGGTCCAAATATCTGCGATAACCTTAAAGAAGTTGTCTTACAATATCAATTTTCAAATACCCTTTTAAGGAATTCTGAATTAATAGAGGTTGGACCCTGTTCAGGACCCACTCTGTTAGTCATAATAGAGAGAAGCTATCAAGAGTGTCTCCCTGGAGGACCCAGCATGTCCGTTTATTACATGGGGAGCCCATTGATTTCACTGGGAACTGTAATGCTTCATTTGTCCTGTGGTGGCGCTGCTGTGAAATTGAAAACTTACAGCCAGGTTCTCTCACAAATTACAGCTGCTTGCTGGGACACCCTGGGAGACCCTTGTAACAAAAAAAGATTGACCAAAGCAGACAACCCCTTTAAACTCCATAAAGGTGCAGAAACTTTATTAGGATCATAGTCCGTCAGTACAATGTAATGTTTGGATTGGAATATTCTCAGCCGATTGCTGTTATATTCCACAGTACTGGATCAAAAGACAAATAAGAGTAATTCTATGGCCACCTCCTAAGTGCTGCATCCTGGACTAATCTGTGATCACATGACCTCACAACTACCGCCATTCTATTATGACATCACAGCTGTTGGGTCTAAGACTGCACCTTGGCGCATAGCTGTAAAAATTTTCTTACAGGAAAAATGGTGCAAATTGTACAGGTGCCATGTTCACAATAATAACCCAAGTTGTATCGGGTGTACCCCTGTATATTGGGGAACACCCAACATAGAATAATTGTAATAAAGAGCAGCCGCAGTATATAAGGCATCAGATAATTCTTCCAGCAAGTTTGACACATCATCTGTCATCAGGCTGCACTGGACATACATATTCTGCTGTATGAAATGTTTCATCTTAGGCTCTGTTCACACTGGTGTCTCAGGTTCCGTTCTTACATTTTTATCTATTTTGCATTGGATCCTATTGAAGTATGATCTATCGGATTTACTTTTTTTTTTTAGCGAGCAGAATGGGGCAGCAGAAACTCTATTCTCCCCTACCAGAGCAACGGGAATCATGATGCCAGTGTGAACAAAGCCTAAGGCCCCATGCACACGGCCGTAGTTTTCATCCGCAATTACAGATCCATAATTCGGATGAAATTGTGGATCCATTCATTTCTATTGGCCATGGAAACCTTTCCGTATATTTACGGATGTGTGTTCGTGCCGTAGAAATGATGTGTAAAATACAGAACATATCCTATTCCTGTCCGCAATTACGGCACGGACTCGCTCATAGAAGTCTATGGACATTTCCACAATTGCGGACGGCTACAGATGTGTATCCGTAGTTGTCAGATCCATATTTGCGGACAGTGAAAACCCTTACGGTTGTGTGCACGAGGCCTAAGGCTCAGGTTTCTGTTGCTTTTTGATGGTCAGAATACAATAGCGGAATTGTGACGGAACCATTAGAAATTAATGGGATCCATCTGGATCTGTTACAATGTTAAGGTGACCAGAGTTTTATTACAGGATCCGTAATGCTCTGCCTAAGAAACACTTCTCTACGCAGGTCTTATCTGTCACCTCCTGGCGCCATTATCGTGCTCATATGATAACAGTGCAAGATCGTTCCTAATGTATTCCTATGTAGTCACACGAAAGCGCCTTGATATCACAATAGCAAAAACAATTCGAAATATCTTTCAAATATTTCAAATGGCCGTCAATTTTTTTTCACGCAATATTGCATTGCAATTTTAGGAATAAGGCTCCGAACCAAAATCACAGAAAACTGCATGTACTTATTAAAATGTACCTGCATGTGACTTCTAATTCATTATAATCTATGCATGCGTCTGCTCCGATGACATCATCCAGCCCGGGTCTAATATATATATAAAAATATATAATTTGTTTTAATTTATATATTAATATTTTTTTTAAATAACTGCTATCTGTGCAATCCCAGAACATATTCACACGAGTTATTATACATTTTTTTGCTGGTAGTCAATGTACAGTTTTGCATCCCTTTGATGAGTGCCCCAAATATCATATTTTAATATTGGAATATTCATCCATAGGCAACAGCTCATCAAGACCCTGGTCACTAAAGGGTTAAATAATCCCCTGTCCTTTTGAGATGGTCCAGTACTATCTGATTCATCATTCATTTGCAGGTAGCAAATGTATGTCAATTCCAGCTCTTGACCACCAGAGGGCGCCCTCATCTATCTGAATTGACTCCCACTGACAGGTTATAAGAACAATCTTAGAAAAGCAACAGGGAGTTCCCAAAGTCATCATACCCCCTCCAAGTCTCTCATTCCCTAGCAGAGTGCACTGATAAAATGGATCTAAGGAAGGCTGCTGCTCTGTGTCTGGGGCTGTGGAGTGCCTGGCTCTGGGCTGGGCAGAGCCCCCAGGCTGCAGCAGTGCTCCCCTATTCTTCACAAAGACAAGCTGCAAGGAGGGCACTGCCAGCTAGCCATGCACTTGGCACTTTACACAGGGACATCCAGAACCACTTCACCTCCAGAAAGGAATCCAGTGCAAAGGGTGCAGTGGTGCCCCATGAATACATGCTGGCCCTATACAAGAAAATGTCCAGCTCTGGGCACAGAGGACTACCTGGCAATGTGACCAGGGAAAGGGCAGGGGCCAACACTGTCACCAGCTTTGTCGACCAGGAGCAAGGTGAGTCTCCCTCTAATATAATGGGTGCTGCTGGGGGACACTTGCACAGGTGCAGACCCGGATTTATCTCCAACACATACAAAACCTTGTTAACTTGTCATTATGTTACTGATGTGACTTATGTATCCATAGCAGGTCCCAAAGTTACCTAGTATTAGTGATCTGCAGGGCATGCTGAGTCTTATAGTCCTTTTTATTAAGAGCATATTCTCCTAATCATGGGGGCATTTTAAATAAATATATATATATATATATATATATATATATATATATATATATATATATATATGAGATCGGATTAGATAGATATAAGAAAGAAAGATAGATGTGAGATAGATATGAGATATGGATAGATAGATAGATAGATAGATAGATAGATAGATAGATAGATAGATAGATAGATAGATAGATAGATAGATAGATAGATAGATAGATATGAGATCGAAAGATATTAGATAGATAGATAGATAGATAGATAGATAGATAGATAGATAGATAGATAGATAGATAGATAGATAGATAGATAGATAGATAGATAGATAGATAGATAGATAGATAGATATGAGATCGAAAGATATTAGATAGATAGACAGACAGACAGACAGATAGATAGATAGATAGATAGATAGATAGATAGATAGATAGATAGATAGATAGATAGATAGATAGATAGATAGATAGATAGATAGATAGATAGTGATACTGTTTAAAAAAACTGGTATTACAGTTGCAAAAGAGGATATGGTGCAGTGAAGTATATCACCTGCACACTGGTGGATTTCTATTAGGAAAGACAAATTCTATCTATCTATCTATCTATCTATCTATCTATCTATCTATCTATCTATCTATCTATCTATCTATCTATCTATCTATCTATCTATCTATCTATCTATCTATCTATCTATCTATCTATCTATCTGTCTGTCTCTCTGTCTCTCTGTCTGTCTATAATTTTGTGTACAGCTGGATGGAAATTAATTAACACATGGCACACATCATCTAACACATTATAGGGTCATTCCAAGTAACTTATTGAAGCACCCAGACTGTACTATAAAAACATGTTATATAATGTGATAAGTACTTAGGTACATAGGGATGTAGCAGAGCTACACTATACAACTTTTTTGTGTTCTGTGACTGACTTGAAGATAACTCAGAAGTTTTTACCTGCAGTCCCATGTAAAGCCACATTTAGCACATTGAGTTATTATCATGAATTGTAAGAGATGCCAACCTCCGCTCTGCTACATCTGTATAAGGTATATAGATGATTTATTTTATTTTAGCCTATTTTATTTTTAGATGATCAGCAACAGGTATACAATTATCTGCCTGCAAGTATAGTACAGTCCAGTAAATACATTCCTTGTACTGTTGTACTGCGCCATGTGGTATGGGGGCTGATATATGGATGTCATATGGGGTTATTCATTCCACAGCTACCTCTGCACATCTATATCTTATTAATTCACCAGATAGAAACAATGGTTGTAAAATGTATGGCGGTGGGAATATTTTACCTAGGGCCACAAATGCATCATCACCATCCCCATGTCCATATGTCCCTTCTTCTTCCTGTGTGGTGGGACAGGGTTGACCTGATGCGCCTCCTGTTGGTTTTAAATTGCAATAGTGGAAATTTTGGGAAGATGCCTGGGAAGCCTTGTAGAGTAACCATGGAGAAGTGGAGGGCTCTCATCATTCCCACCAGCATGCAGATAACCTGAGGGGCATAGTGCCCTTCTACCGTCCCCAGAGTGACCTCCTCCTTCCTTAAGGCATGCACATCATGTCATTTCCACCCCAGCCCTTGGCTATAATAAAGCAATAATCCATTTGCCACTTACATGATCTTATTTATTGTAAATTATTTAACATCTCCATATACCTTCTGCTCGAGGCATTAAATATGTCACCTCACCTGCAAAGTCATAATATACCTACCCCATACATC